>NW_006207730.1:441511-442621 GCF_000334495.1 Tupaia belangeri chinensis
CTGCAGTGGACTACATGGGAGTCCAGCAACATAGCCATTACGCTAACTGCTGGTCCCAAGATTTGATTGACTCTTGAAAATGCTCCTATGGAAAGGAAGTGATATTTTTACAATAAAATTTCTTTTTTTTAATTCTTTTTTTCTTCTTTATTTATTTTTTACATTAATTCACTATACATCATTACAGCATACAAATGAATTTTCCATCCAAAATACACTGTATATAGGCTCAATCAAGCACATCAACATGGATGTTATCAGCCAATAATTTTCCATTTCTTATGTCTTGTATACTTTGTTTTTTTTTTTTTTCCTTGATTCCCTATCCCTCACCCTCTGCCATCGTTTGTTTTGCAAGCCTTGATTCCCTATCCCTCACCCTCTGCCATGTCCTTGGGTTCATGTATAGGTATATATCAGCTGCCCTTGCTATTGGAAATATTTAAATATTTTTACAATAAAATTTCTAAAATACAGAAACTAGCCCTTTGGAAATTCTGGATTCATATTATCTGATTCTGAGAACTCATGATTCCCTGAATATATTCTTTTTTTCCAGAACTCAAATCATGGTCGTTAGCCATGTGGGATCCAGCTGCCTTAACCTTTATGCCACCTGCTGACGCAATATATACTTTTTTAATAAAAATAATTATTTTACTCATTGTCATCATTATTATTATTTAATTTGCTATAGGCTATGTGCACTCAATGGAGGAGTGGGAGAGAGAGAGAGAGAGAGAGCGAGCGAGCAAGCTGACAGGTCTGGTACTCAAATCATAGTTGGCCATGTGGGAGTCTAGTGCCTTAACCACCATACTCCCTGCTGGCCCCTCTCATGAATATATTCAACATTTCTTTTTAACATAAAAGTATAGTTCTGCAAATTTTTGGAGTATTGTGTGAGAGATGACAAAGCAAGCCATCTAGAGCTATTATTATTTCAGAAACACATCACAAGGATGGGCCTAAGAAGGAAACCTGGCACAGATTTTTGGAACCGTAGTGACTCAATACCTAAAATGATGGGATAATGTTTTTCTTGAAGAACATGGACCAAAAAGCCCAAAATGATCAGCACAAATTAATTTTTTTTTTTTGGAGAGGTTT
>NW_006207730.1:442796-446795 GCF_000334495.1 Tupaia belangeri chinensis
TCGACTACGTGGGAGTCCAGCGACATAGCCATTACGCTAACTGCTGGTTCCCAGCACAAATTAATTTAAAAACTACCTGGAATATTTCTGTCTAACTGAAGACAGAAGCAGTAAATATAAGGTGGATACATAGTAAAGAAAATTCTAAGAGTTAAAGCTAGAAAGTGCCAAGACATATATTGGAGGGGAACTCCCTGTTTGAGAATCTTGCTTGGCTAATCAATACCTTCATTTATAGAGTAACTCAAATGGAGAAATTGAGATGTTTCCAGTCACTCTTCAAAGGTGGGTTGGAAAAATTGGATATGCCCTAGGTATAGCCACTGACTTTTTTTTCAAAGGCAAAATAGACTATGCCTACACTATGCTGAAATCAACTAGTTTAAAAGTCTAATGAAAAGAGGAAAATTGGCTTCTGTATCCAGGCTTATTCTTGGTGAACTTATGCAAGTTTTTAAGGATCATCATCTCCCTTCTTTTTCTGAATTGTTAATGAACCATTTGTTAAACTTTTTTCCTTCTCACAGGAATTAGTAAAGATCATTAAGCTTAATATCTATAGTTTCTAGGTTAAAAAAAATCTAGATGCCATCCTTCTATTTTCTTAAAAAAGAAATTTTTGCTATACGGTGCATGCACTCACCAGAAAGACAGAGAGACAGAAAGCAAGAACTCACCCCCCAGGGGATGGCCATGCCACAATCCCTTCTCCTCTATTCTTCTCTTGGGATCTTGGGCACGCATGGTGTGAGTTTAAGCTGCCAGATCCAGGACTTGAACCACAGTGGACTATGTAGGAGTCCAGCAACATAATCATTACACAATCTGCTGGTCCCTCATATTTTTTTTTCTTGCTTGGCTATTTATTTAACAAATATTAGAGTGTTTTTAATGTACTGGTTCTATGTTAGGTAACTCCAGGATCCACTTTCACCACCTACTTTTATTTCACTTTTACCTGTTGCCTATAAATATATCTACTCCTTTACTAAACTGCAAGTTTTATTGAGGGCCTTATTCATCTTTGCATTCCTTCTGGTAGTGCCTGGAAAATTTATCAATAAGAATAAAATAAAAATTTGGAAATTGAAGTATCAAAAATTATATAAGAAACTAGAACTAAGTTTTCCTGCTCTCTCTCTCTCTCTCTCTCTCTCTCTTTATTTCTGAGAGATTTTTGCTTATAGGGTGCATGCACTCACTGGAAAGATGAAGAGAGACTGAGAGACAGAAAGCGATAAATCACTCCATGGGGGATGGCCAGGCCACAATCCTTCTCCTCCATTCTCCTCTCAGAATTTTGGGCATGCACACACATGCACCTGGGAAGAGTCTCCAGCTGCCAGGTCTGGGACTCAAACCACAGTCAACCATGTGGAAGTCTAGTGATGTAACCGCTATGCCATTTGCTGGCTCCATTTCCTGCTCTCTTTTAAACTTGTCTTTATTTTATGCCTTTGAAAATGTTTTCATCCTGATATATCCTCTTAACTGTTCAAGGTAAATGAAATTTTCTTTGGCACTTGTGATGCAAACTTGAGCTGCAATGCTAAATTTTTATTGCATTAAGTCACTTATTGATTTAGAATCAATACCTCATAGAATTTTTTTCCATTTTGGCATACCTTTGTCCATTATTGCATTGCTAACAGAAACATCTGAGACTGGATATTTATAAAGAAAGTAGAAGTCTATTCACAAAAAAAGTCATAATTCTGGTGGCTGGAAAGACCAAAGGCATCACAAAATGGTAGAAAGAAGAACTTTCAGCAGAACAGAGCATGGTCTATATCCACGTGGATTCTGCCTGCCTCATTTCTTCTCCTTATATAAACACTAGAACTCAATATTGGTAACCCTACCCTAATAACTTTATAATACCCAAAGGCCCCACTTTGGGACACCATGAAGGAATTAAGCTTTCACTTAACAACTTCACAATACAATCAATTCCCAACCCACAACTTTTTAGGGAGAGCCAAATTTAAAAAGATGAACCTTTTGAGGGACAAACCATTATCCAAACCATAACAGAATAGTTGGTTTTCATTGTAATTCTTTCTTTTTTTTTTTGCCTTACCCATCCCTGTCTGATTTAGCTTTAACACATCTCTCTTTGATTTACCTATCCCATCCTACTTCTTACTCTGCCAAGAATAGTTTACAGACTGGCTTGCTTCTTTTTTTATTATTAAAGAATTATTTTAGGGCCCAGCAGGTGGTGTGGTGGTTAAGGGCTCTGGACTCCCACATGGCTGACCGGGGTTCCAGTCCCGAACCTGACAGCTTGCTTTCTCACTTTCTCTTTCTCTCTCTCTCTCTCTCTCTCTCTCTGTCCCTCTATGGTTAAGTTAAAATAACTAACTAACTAAATAAATAAATAAAGTTAAATAAAAAGAATTATTTTAAAATATATAGAGAGAAGGAAAGTGAGAAAGCAAGGCACCAGCTCTGGGATGTGAACCACTGTCGGCCATGTGGGAGTCCAGCACCCTTAACCACCATGCCGCCTGTTGGCCTGCCTGACTTCTTGAATGAGCAGTCCTTTATACAAAACAGAGTCAGCCCATTGTCTTGGGATACACTGATATACAGTGTAGATTTATATATCCACTTCTTTGCCTAATAGGCATTCAAGTTTAACAAACCTACCTGAATTCTTGATTGTATTCTTCCATAGTCTTTCTAATATATCCTTCCTCATCTCAGAAATGGCAATTCTATTTGCTTAGTTCCTTAAATCCAAAACCCTGGGGTCTTCTCTATCTCTCATAATCCTTATCTAATAAATAGGAAAATTCTGTTATTGATTCCTTCAAAATATTTCTAGAATCTGACCACTTCTCACCACCCACATTGCCTCCATTCTGGTCTAAGCCACCAGAATTCCTTGCCTGGATTGTTGAAATACCTTCCTAATGGGTCTCCCTGCTTGTATCCTTTCTTCCTGCACCTTCTTTCAATAGAGCAGCCAGAAATATTCTGGTAAAACGTAAATCATAAACTGTCACTCCTGTGCTCAAAATCCTCCTATGGATCCCTGTTTCACGTGGAATAAAATCCAGAGTCTGTACCTTGGCTTACATGATGTGGAAGGCCGCATATTAGATCTTGCATATGAACAAATGTTTGTCCATTTTGTTCCCTTACCCTAACATGGTTGTCTCCTCCTGTAAACCTGTTTGCTCTTCCCATGAGAAAATAACTTGTGCTAGCCATACAGAAAACCATATCCAGGACAACATCCTATACCTGCTACTGTCTTTGCTAACTAGCCCGAAACCCTTTTGTTTAGCAATGTAACCGCTTGCATAGAAACTCCTGGTAACTGATCCCCTATGAAATGTATCCCCTATAAAATGATTACTCAAACTCTGGTTGGGGCTGCAGTTCTGACTCTTGGCTCCAGAGCCTCAGGCTATAGTCTTTGGCCAGCTAATAAAGACTCCCTTTTAACTTAATCTGGCTTTGGTGGTCGTTCATTCAGTGGCACTCTACAACACTTGGAGGCCCCAGCGAGATCTAGGAACCTTAGAGTGGACAAATAACTCCCCAACAAGGATGCTCCTTACACCCTGTCCCAGGTCCCAAGAAGGATAAGGATGCCTCACAGACATGGATCAGAAATTGGAGTCACTGGTGGCACCTGAATCTGGTAAGATTCTAGTTATCTTGGTTTGAGAGCTCTGCTGGTGGGACTTTAGGAGGGCTAGATGCAGTGGAACCTCCAGGTCCCTGGGCCCAAGTGTGATGGCTCTTTGGGTCCCTGGAGACAGTGATTTCTGGGTACACTATCTTGCTTTTTCTTGTCTTTGTCACCCTTGTCTTCATCAAAATGGGACAGGGCTAGTCATCAGTCTGTTCATCAAAATGTGCCCCTCTTAACTGTTTTCTAGATCACTTTCAGGACTTTCGAAACTGGGCCGAGGGTTATGGCGTATCTTTGTGAATTGCCTTATTAGTGTCACAGTAACCCCAGGGAAATTGGCTCTTATAGTC
>NW_006207731.1:0-1007 GCF_000334495.1 Tupaia belangeri chinensis
TCCATATTTCCCTAACAAAAGAGTATTTGTATAAAATAATTTTATGAAATGTTAAAAGGTTTATTATTACTTTCAGGTTTCATACTACAGGAGAAAGAGCAAGAAAGCACTCCCCGGGGGTTAAAGCCACACCACATTCTCGTCTTCTCCATTCTCTCTTCAGATTTTGGGACACATGCACATGCACTGGTGTGTTTTCAAACCACCCAGTCTGGGACTCGAACCTCAGTTGGCCGTGAGGGATACAACCACCTTAAACCTATATCATTAGGTAGACCCAAATCTTGCAATGATTAAATAATCACAACAATGTTTCTTATAGCCAAAGTAGTGAAAAGAATTGATAAGTACACTCAAAGTTGTTGTTTAACAATGATTTCTTTAAATCTCTACAACGACATAATTTCTGTCATCATTTAGAGTCCCTCTATCATTATAAGGCTTACTCTGTCTTCCATTCATAGTTTCTCCACATTAATTTTCTCCAGTTATTTTGTCATTTTGACATTTTTTTTGAGAGGTTTTTGCTATAGGACACGTGCACTAATCAGACAGACGGAGAGAGACATAGAGATAGAAAGTGAGAAATCACCCCACAGAGGGGATGGTCACGCCACAATCCCTTCTCCTCCATTCTCCTCTTGGGATCTTGGGCATGCATGCACACGTGCCTGGCATGAGTTTTAAGCCACCGGGTCCAGAATGCGAACTGTGGTCGACTACATGGGAATCCAACAACATGGCCATTATGCAAACTGTCCCCTCGTTTTGACATTTTTCAATCCCCTTTTCTTTTTAATCAAAACGTATTACCCTCAGCTTAAGAAATGTTGAAGCTGGTTTGGGAGGGTGGAATGGTGGTTAAGGCGCTGGAGTCCCACATGGCTGACTGCAGTTCGAGTCCTGAACCTGGTGGCTTGTTTTCTCACTTTCTGTTTCTGATTCTCTCTGGTTAAATAAAATAATAATAAAAATTAAATTAAATAAATGAATAAATCTCTAAAAAA
>NW_006207732.1:0-521 GCF_000334495.1 Tupaia belangeri chinensis
ACACACACACACACACACACACATACGTGCTCAGCGTGAGTTCCCAGCCTTCAGGTCCGGGACTTGAACCACAGTTGATCATGTAGAAGTCCAGCGCCTTAACCACTAGGCCACCCCCTTGCCCCTGCATCTCTTTTTAGAAGATATTTAGCCTTTCTGAGCAGCAAATAATTGAGTCTTCTCAAATCTTTTTAGGATGACACTATTTAAGGAAATGCTTACTGTGGGAAAAGTCAAGACTGCTTTTATTTTCCTTTTAGATTAATCAATTCAATTTACAAATTGATCCAGTTCCATAACAGATGGATTATTATTACTCTAATAAAGATCACAAATCTGTCTAGCTCTGCAGTTTCTACAAAATGGCTACTTCTGGCTTACTAATGTTATTTTTAGGATAAATAACAAAAAAGAAGAGAAATAAGCAAATGATGTATTTAGCTGACATTGCTTGAAAAACGTAAAGACGCCCCAGCCAGGGTGCGTGATATTCACATCAGGGCTGATGATTGATTTTATCA
>NW_006207733.1:0-263 GCF_000334495.1 Tupaia belangeri chinensis
AAAAAATGAATGGATATAGACCTATTTCTGGAGGCTCTGTACTGCTCCATGAATCTATGTGTCTATACCTCCACAAATATCAGTCTTTATTCCTATTGCTTATAAAATTCTTACATTTGATAAGAATGACTCGTAGTTTATTAAATTATTTTATCTAGTTCCCCTGCTTCTTTTTTCTTTTTTTGTTTTATTTTATATTTTTAATTTTATTTTCTTTTATACATTCAATCACATAATAATTTGACTTACAAAATGGATATTTA
>NW_006207733.1:823-1303 GCF_000334495.1 Tupaia belangeri chinensis
GGGAAATGTAGACCAATTTACATTCCCACCAACAGTGTAAGAGAGTTCCCCTTTCACCACACCCCTGCCAGCACTTATTTTTATTTATTTATTTGTTTGTTTATTTTTAATCTTAGTTATTGTGACTGGGGTTAGGTGGTATCTCATTGTTGTTTTGATCTACATTTCCCTTATAATGAGGGATGTTGAGCATAGTTTCATATGCCTTTTAGCTATTCGTATGTCATCTTTAGAGAGTGTTTTTTTCAACTCATTTTTCCATCTTTTAATAGGATTGATCGTATTTTTTTGGAACACCTGCTTGAGTCCCTTGTAAATTCTAGTTATCAGTCCCTTTCATGATGCATAGTTTACAAAAATATTTTCCCATTCTGAAGGATGTCTATTCACACTAATTACTATGTCCTTTGCCATGCAGAAACTTCTTAATCTGATGTAATCCCACTTGTCTATTTTGGGTATTATTGACTGTGCTTTGGG
>NW_006207733.1:1427-1867 GCF_000334495.1 Tupaia belangeri chinensis
ACCTTGAGTTCATTTTTGTCAGAGGTGAGAGGTAGGGGTTCAGATTCTTCTTGTTGCAAGTGGAAATCCAATTTTTCCAGCACCATTTGCTGAAGAGGTTTTCCTTTTTCCACTAGATTGATTGGTACCCTTTGTCAAAAATCAGTTGGCTGTGTGTTTGAGCATTTATTTCTGGGGACTCTATTCTGTTCCATTGGTCCACGTGTCTGTTTCTGTGCCAGTACCATACTGTTTTGATTATCACAGCTTTGCAGTATATTTTTGGGTCAAGGAGTGAGATGCAACCCACTGCGCTCTCCCTGTGCAGAATTGCTTTGGCAATACAGGTTCTTTTATGATTCCAGACAAATTTTATGATTGTCTTTCCTAGATCTGTGAAGAATATGTCTGGTACTTTGATTGGCACTGAATTAAATTTGTAGATTAATTTGGGTAGTATT
>NW_006207734.1:0-639 GCF_000334495.1 Tupaia belangeri chinensis
CGAAATAGAACCATAAAAAGCCATGAGATTGAATCAGTAATAAATAACCTCCCAACAAAGAAAAGCCCAGGTCTAGATGGCTTCGCTTCTGAATTCTACAAAACTTTTAAGGAAGGGTTAACTCCTATCCTACTAAAATTATTTCTAAAGATTCAAAAGGAAAGAAACATTCCAAATTCATTTTATGAAGCCTCCATCATCCTCATTCAACAGATAAAGATATGAGGAAAAAAGGAAAACTACCAACCAATACCTGATAAATATAGATGCAAAAATTTTCAACAAGATACTTGCAAATTGTATACAATAACATATAATAAAGAGTATTCATCATGATCAGGTAGGCTTTATCCCAGGAATGCAAGGGTGGTTCTACATATGCAAGACCATAAATATAATACACCATATTAAAGGAAAGAAAGATAAAAGCCATATGATCATTTCAATTGATGCAGAGAAAGCATTTGATAAAATACAACATCCTTTCATGATTAAGACTCTCAGTAAGATTGGTATAGAAGGGTCATTTTTCAACACAATAAAAGCCACATATAAAAAACCTATAGCTAGAATTATACTGAATGGGGAAAAGCTAAAAGGTTATCTAGTAAAAACTGGTACTACACAAGGCTGCCCCCT
>NW_006207735.1:0-385 GCF_000334495.1 Tupaia belangeri chinensis
TTGTTAAGCTGGTTTCTATGTAAAGCTTTTTCACATATATGAAAAGAATCACAATGCTTTGTGATGCTCTCATCTATTGTCTAAGAGCTATATTAACTCTTTCAGTATAGAGAGCTGCAGGACTGGCATGCAACTATTTTGAGATGCTAAGTGACAGATCTTTTTTTTTTTTTTTAAGAGATGTTTTTGCTATAGGGCACATGCTCTAACTGGAAAGACACAGAGAGACAGAGAGACAGCAAGAAGTCACCCCCAGGTGGCATGGCCATGCATCAATTCCTTCTCCTCCAGTTTCTTCTCATAATCTTGGGCAGGCATGAACATGTGCTCTGTGTGAGTCTAAGCCACTGAGTCTGGGACTTGAACCACAGTCAACAACATGGGA
>NW_006207735.1:420-1501 GCF_000334495.1 Tupaia belangeri chinensis
TTCTTTCCCCTTTTTTTTTTTTTTTTAAGGTTTTTGCCTAGGGTGGATGAACTCACCAGAAAGGCAGAGACAGTGAGAGACAGTGAGAGGAAAAGTAAAAATTCATCCCACTGGGAGGATGACCATGCCATATCTTTTCTCCTCCATTCTTCTCCTGGGATTTTTCCTACAGAGTATGTTTGATTGCCAGAGAGAGAAAAAAAAAATAGACACAGAAAGTGAGAAATCACCCTCTGTGGGAGATGGCCATGCTGCAATTTCTTCACTTTTATTCTATTCTCAAGATTTTTGACACACATACACATGTGGCTGGGATGAATTTCAACCTGCGGTGTCTGGTACTTGAACCACAGTCAATCATATCAACACTTAGTGCCTAACCACTAAGTGACCTGAAGCTCCCAGTATGTGCTCTTGTATCTTTATCAGTCATATTCATTAAGAGCTTGGAGGTGTTGATGTTGATGGTAGAGCTGGGGTGGGTTGTCTTGGCTGCAGCCAAGTGGTAGTTCTTTACCATCATGGTCACCCCCTTGGCCTCCAGTGGTGTTGGGGACCCCACCGAGAGCCCCTCCTTTGTGCCTTTCCTATCCACAGAGACAGCTGACACCACCAGCAATGCCCCAATCAACAAAGTGGGTGGTGGAGCAGGCAGTGGCTGCAGAAAACCTTACAAGGCTGCCTCCTACTTGTAGTTCTGGTCATTCTTCATCACTTGTAGCTGTCCCCCTCCTCTTCTATGCTTTCTTCCATCCTTCTCCCTCTGCCCCCTCCCTGCACCAGCCTGCCTAACAGGAACCTACTGTCTGTCACAACCCCTGGGCCACTGGGCACAGCTAGCTCCTGGAGCTCACATTGCCAGGGTCAGAAATAAACTGGTGATGAAGGCTGTGGTGTACCAGGTGTCTTGCTCTTCCCAGGCCTGCCCTCTTGGAGAAGCTGAGGATGGTGATGAGAGCTCAGGAGCTCTCCTACTGGGACCAGCAGTCATACCACAGTGGCACCCCTCAGGACATTTTACCTGTATTCATTTTATTTTTAATGTCTGAAAGCAAATGGGAAGAAAGGGTCTCTCAGAAAC
>NW_006207736.1:0-1897 GCF_000334495.1 Tupaia belangeri chinensis
AGGAATTTGTTCATCTAATCCAGGTTTTCTTTTATGTTGGCATAGACTCACTCATAGTATCCTCTAATCATGTTTTGCATTTCTGTTATGTCAGTTGTAATATTGCCTGATTCAATGTGAATTTGACTTATCTGGTTTCTTTCTCTCGTCTTAATTAGTCTGGCTAATTGTGTGTCAATCTTGTTTGTCTTTTCAAAGAACTAGCTTTTGCTTTCATTTATTTTCTGTATAGCTTGCTAATTTTCTATTTCATTTATTTCTGCTCGAATCTTTATTATTTCTTTTCTCCTGGAGCTTTTTGGATTGTTTTTCTGTTGCTTTTCCAGTTCTCTGAGGCATGATGTTAGGTGATTCATTTGTCTTCTTTCCATCTTCTTCTTATGTGCACCAATTGCTATAAGCTTCCCTCTTATGACTGCTTTTGCAGTGTTCTAAAGATTATAGAAACTCATGTCCTCATTGTCATTGGTTTCCATGAAGGCTTTTATTTCAGTCTTAATTTCTTCAGTAGCTATGTAGTCTGACTATTAAGGAGTAGGCTATTTAGTTTCCATGTATTTGTGTATTTTTGAGAATTTCTAATGAAATTAAAATCAGGTTTAATTCCATCACGGTCAGAGAAAATGCTGGTTATAGTATTTATGCCTTTGAATCTGTAGAGGCTTGCTTTGTGCCCTGGCATGTGGTCAATCTCCAAAAAGGTCCCATGTGAGGGTGAGAAAAAACTTATCTAGTGGTTTTCACGTGGAAAGTTCTATAGATGTTTGATAAGTCCATTTGATTTCTGGTATCATTTAGATCCTTTACCTCTTTACTTATTTTTTGTCTAGATGATCTGTCCAGAGGAGATAGTGGGGTGTTGAGGTCTCCAACAATTAGAGTGTTGCAGTCAATCTCTTCTTTTAGATCTAACAATCTTTCTTTCACATATTTGGGTGCTCCTGTGTTAGGTACATAGATATTTATTGGTATTATATCTTCTTGATGGATTAAACCTTTTACTACAATATAGTGCCATTCTTTATCTCTAGAACAGTTTTTGTTTTAAAGCTTATCTTGTCAGGAATTAGTATTGTTACTCCAATTTTTTTTTTTTGGTTCCCATTTATGTGGAATACCTTTTCCCAATGTTTCACTTTTAGTCTATGTGTGTCTTTATCCATGAGACGCATTTCTTATAGACAAGAAATAGAGGGATTCTGTTTTTTGTTTGTTTGTTTGTTTGTTTTTTATCTATTCTGCTAATCTGTGTCTCTTGATAGGAAAAGTTAATCCATTACCATTCAATGTTATTATCAATATTTCCAGACTTGTCCTTACCTTTAAGTTGGCCATTGTCTTGGTTGTATTTTATTCCCTTATTTCTGGCTGATTATTCCTAGTTTTCCTGGAACAGGATTCTCTTCAGAGTTTCTTGAAGAGCTGGTCTGGTGTTGGCAAATTCTTTCAGGTTTTCTTTGAGAAGATTTTAATTCTTTCTCCCATATGAAGGATAATATTGCTGGATATAATAATCTTGGTTGAAACTGTTTCCCTCTTAACACTTTCAATATGTCTTCCCATTCTTTCCTTGCTTACATTGTTTCTGTTGAAAGATCTAAAGTTAGCTGACCTTTTGGGATGACCTTTGTATGTCAATTCTCATTTCTCTCTTGCAAATTTTAATATCTTGTCTTTATCTATGGTCTTGGCCAGTCTGACTAAAATGTGTCCTGGGGAAGATCTTCTTGGGTTGATTCTATTTGAAGTCCTTTGTATTTCTTGTGTCTCGATGTGTAAATGCTTCTCTAGACTTGGAACGTTTTCTTCCAGGATTTCATAAAATAGATTTTCCACGCCCATATTCATTTCTTCACCTTCTGGGATACCAATTATTCAGATGTTTGGGCGTTTAATG
>NW_006207736.1:2321-4738 GCF_000334495.1 Tupaia belangeri chinensis
CACAGGAGGAGTCTTCTATTCAGGAGTCTAAAGAGCAGTCTTTTCTTTTTTGCAAATGTTTATGTAAAAGGGAGAATCCCAGGAAGCCTCACAATACTAGGGTATTTGAAAATTGTTATTCTAGACCTGTCTAACCACTTATGGTGTGTGGAGGATTGGCAGGAGATGACAATATAAATGGGAGAGAAAAGAGTATGAAAGGGAATAAAGAAAGTGTGCAGTACATGATCTCACCATGGGTATGGAGATGGAAATGATCTCTGCTGAAGAGCTGTGGGAAGTCCTTTGGGGAAGGAGAAATGAGAAATTAACAGAAGAAAGAAAAAGAAAAGGGAAATAAAGGACTAGCTTACTAACAGAGCATAAAGGTCACTGGGGTTGGGCAACCGAAGCTGGAGCTGGGGCAGGGAGGCGCTGCCTCAGTGTCCCTTAGGCCAGGGGTCTGGAGATGAAAATGGGCTCTGTTGAAGAGCTGGGGGCAGTCTTGTGGGGTAAGAAGAAATGGGAAATTTTTTAGTCATCTTTAGTCATATTCTTAAAGAAATTTGCCATTTTCTCCATATATTAATGATCCTCCTTTAAAATCATCTCTGTTCAAACAACAGTGTCATCATCCAGCTAAATGACACCTCATCTCACTCACAGGACCTTCAAAACCTCTCTTCATTGTTTGGATATGATTTGCTTAAGCAAAGGGAAAAATACATTCAAAATTTTCTGAAGCCCTGGGAACATTATTCTCACTAGCTCTGGGTACTGTTGCAGGAGAATCTCTGAAATGGAACCTGGGTCTATAACTTTCTGGGTTTTTTTTTTTTTGGCTTGGCTGAAAAATTTTTCCTGAATTGCATGAATTGACGTTATTCTTTGTTTAGGTACAAATGGAAGAACTACATATATGTATTGGCATTTTACTTTGCCATTGAGCAGATCAATAAGAGTCCCCATTTGCTCCCCAACCTTTCTCTTGGTTATAATTTCTACAATGCATTTCCCAGTGACAAAAGAACTTTAGAAAGTGCTCTATTTTTGCTCACTGGAGGATATCAGTCTCTGCCAAACTACAACTGCCAGATACAGAAACAACCTGTTGCTATTATAGCAGGAAACATGCCAACATTTTCAGCCCAAGTTGGAACCCTATTGGAGCTCTACAAAAGTCCACAGGTAAGTGTGTTGTCAGGTTAAAGAATGAGAATCGGATAGCTCCTAATGTAATCCTATTACATCTGAGCAAAGAAAACATGGAAGCTGGGTTTACATATCTCTAGAGACCCTCAGCACTTCTCTTGGTTATTTGAACACAATTTGCTTAAACAGAGGGGAAAAGGCCCTTTCCTGGGTCATGGGGCTATTAGCAGTACAAGAATTGGAAAGAAAAAGAGGAGAACTATGTTAGAGTAAAATTTTTGCATTCCCTTTTAACTGTCACCAAATAGTCAAAACACTTCCTTTACTAGGATTAAAAACAAACAAACAAACAAACAAACAAACCCACTAGTATGTGATGTGAATCAACTGAATAACATTTAGAAAGTTGCCCACTGGCCTCACTCGACCACTGATAAATCCAATCAGCTTCCAGAAATGCTCTGGTGCAGTCTGCAATGGGTAAACGGTGAATAGAGGATTCCTCCTTTCTCTAGAAACAGAATCAGATCCCTGCATGGAAAAACCTTTGTAAATATAAGTTTATTACACATAATGTATAGTAATTATTTTTTAATCAACTGATGCCCTGCAGTTTTATGGTGTCCAAGATACTTGTACATAGGTGACCAATGTACTTGGGAGGCCACATATTTTGCTCAATATTATATCTACATTTCACATGCAGAAATTTCAGGATGGTTGGCTTAATTTAAAACATTTTTTAAAGTTTTTAACTCATTTGCCTTATCAGCAAGTTTTGTAAATAACCCCTATACACCTCTTAACTTTAGTAAAGATTGAAAACAAACTAAAAAAACCTGAGAAGTCTGAATTTTAGTTAAATGACCCCAACCTGGCATTTAACATTGGTGATTTAAAAAAGCATGAGTTTTTTCTTGTTTCTTTGTTTGGTTTTTTAAATTCAGGTCACATATGGTCCTTTTGATCCCGTCCTTAGTGATAAAGACCAGTTTCCATCAGTTTATCAGATGGCCACCAAGGACAGCTCTCTGGCTCATGGAATCATCTGCTTGTTGCTGCATTTTGGCTGGACGTGGGTGGCACTCTATGTATCTGATGATATGCAAGGGGAGCAGTTCCTCCAGGATGTAAAGGCAAAGATGACAGAAAAGGATATCTGTGTGGCCTTTACAGAAAAGCTCCCTGCCATGAAAGGCGTCTTTATGTTACATGACTTTACTCTTGTGAAGAGGATCAGAGTTTCATCTGCACATGTGCATATAATTCATGTTGATGAAGAGAGT
>NW_006207736.1:7939-12401 GCF_000334495.1 Tupaia belangeri chinensis
AAAAAATTATGGCATGGCTATCACTCCTGTAGGCGATTTCTCACTTATTGTCTCTCTGTTTCTCTCTCTCTGGCAGGTACACATGCTTTAAAGCAAAAACCTTTCTAAATAAGAAATAATTTAAAAGTTTTAAATTTATGTATTTGTTACAAATTATTTTTTATGTCACATGATAATAACACTTTTAACAAAAGAAGTCTAAAATAAAGACAAAAAACAAAACAGTTTTTTTTATTAAAAGTTTTATTGAGGTGCAAATAGTATCCAAGAATTGCACATATTTAATGTACATTTTTGGATAAACTTGAAGAACTGTATACTTTTATACTACTCCCACCAGTATCAAGAATCTAAATCTTTTCATGCATATAGTGCCTTTTAAAAGTTTTTCCTTAGGGACCAGCAGGCGGCATAGTGGTCACAGTGCTGAACTCCCACATGGCTGACTGGTTCAAGTTTAGAAGCTGGTGGCTTTCTTTCTCAGTTTCCCTCTCTCTCTGGTCAAATTTTTAAAATAGCAATAATAAGTAAAATTAAATCATTCTTTTTTTCCCTTTATATGTGCATTTGTTAGGGAGAAAGACGAAGAGGGAAAGTGAGAAATCACCACCCATGAGGAAAAATCATAATGTAATCCTTTCTCTATCTCTGTTTTTATCTGGAATTTGGGACATGCACACACAAGTCCAGTGTTTTGTTTTCTTTTAAAATGATTATTTTATATTATTTATTTTTATTTTTTAAAATTTGATCAGAGAGACACAGAGAGAAAGAAAAAGAGAAAGTCAGAAAGCAAGCCATCAAGTCCAGAACCGAAACCACAGTCAGCCATGAGAGAGTCCAATGCCTTAACTGTCACATCACCAGTTGGCCCCATCCAGTGTGTTTTGTAGGCTGCAGATACAGGAACCAAGATGCTGACATAGGGATGTGTGATTCAGCCACTTTAATAACATTACTCACTGGCTGGGCCCACATGTCTACTTTATAAATGATCAAGTTAATCTCTAATTAGTCCAAGCAAGATTTTATTAGTCTGAGTTTTATTTTTTAAATTTATTTATTTATTTACATTCATTCACTGTACATCATTATAGCATACAAAATGAGATTCTTCTATTCACAGTATATTGGCTCAATCCAGCACACAAACATATGTGTTATTGTCAACACATAATTTTCCATTTCTTGTTTTCTGTATATTTTGCCTTTTTTCCCATCCTTGATTCCCTATCTCACCCTCTGCCATCTCCCACCCTCCTCCCACATTGTGTCTGGTATCTATTGTTGCTTTCTCTGCCTCCCCCATTTTATTGTTTCACTAGATATCTTAATAAATCTAAATATTTTCAATAGCAAGCACAGCTGAAATATACATATCCATGAACACAAGTCTGACTTTAGGCATAAATAGTCTGGGTTTTATGAAAGTCCATGTACAAGTCACTCTCTGGGAAACATCCTAGAATTTTTCTTATAAGCTAAAACAACTCCTCCATTGTTTTTAGAAAGAAAAAAAGAGAGTATATCTCACATGTCTACAGAACTGGTGATAACTCAACCCATATTGAGCTCCTATGAAAAAGGGGAGAGATGATAAAATAAAAGGATTACTTGATAGATATGAGCTGTTGAAACTCTACATTTAATGGAGTCCTAATTTGTAAATCCTGTCTTTAATGCAGCTTCATCCATTTCTGAGGAAAAGCCAACTGACAAACAGCATTGTGTACAAAAAGCCCCTGGATGAAAAAAGAAATACAATACAGTATGATATCCACAATCTTGTGAGATTTTCTAATGGCAGTTTGCTGTTGATTAAGGTAGGAGATTTCATTTACAGGAGCACTCAAGATCAAGGCTTGGTCATCAATGAAGAAATGATAAAATGGCCTGTTAATTTCAAGGAGGTATGGTGTCATTTCAATGTTAAATATATACAGAGGTATTTGAACAGAGTCCTGAAATGAAATTGTCTGACTACCCTTTTTTGTGTGCTGTTTTTGTTTTTGTTTTCCAATATTTTTATTTTTTATTTATGTTTATTTACTATACTTTTTACAGTGTAGAGCACAAATTTTCCCTGCATGAATACAGTGCATATCATACAAGACAAAGACATTACCATATACATTTTCATCAGCAAATAGCTTTTTATTTTTGTGTCAGTTATATGTAATTGTTTTTTTCTCTGTTTCTCTCCTTCCCTAATACTACCCTCACAATATCCCTACCCTTACTATCTGTAGTATCTACAGTTGCACCTCATGCTACTATACTTTCCAATATTCTAATTTCCGAGTTTCTACTATAGAGTGCAGACATTCATGTATGTTATTCGGTTTTATTTTTTTTTATACATTAAATCACTATTCTTAGTTTGTAAAGTGAATTTTCCAACATGAATACATTGCACACCAATCCAGTTGGGGATACTATATATGTTATCATCAACAAATAATAATCCATTTCTGTGTCCCATAAATGTCTTGCCTTTCTATTTTTCTCCTTAATGTCTTTCCTTACATTCGCCTCCTTCCCACCCACTTCCCACACTAACTTAGCATTCAATTTGCTTTACACCGGGGCCAGCAGATGCTGTAGTGGTAAAGGAGCTGAGTTTTCACATGGCCAACCATGGATTTCTGTACTGGATCTGGTGACTTGAAAACTATGCCTGGCATGTGTATGTGTGTGCATGCCCAAAATCCTGAGAGGATAATGGAAGGAAGAGGTTTAAGGCATGACCAACTTCCTGAGGATTAATTTCTCACTCATTGTTTTCTGTTTGTATCTCTCTCTGGTGAAAGCAAATGACCTACAGCAGACACCTAAAGAAAAATGAATTAAACTCTTGCCTCAGAGAAAATACAAGCTGTTTTAAAATCTGCCTTTTTATTCCTGACTTTATACTATATGACTTTGCTTTCATACATTCTTACTATAGAAAAACATCTGTTTTTTAGTTGTTGATTTGTTTTCTTATGCTCATTCAAGCAGCAGTCCAATTAAAATCAATGTGGTAATGGTTATGCACACATAGCTGAACATTGTTTAATGAAAGACATGCATTTTTTATTTAATTTTTATTTTAGATAGATTTTTGAATTAGGGCATGTGTACTCACCAGAGAAACAAAGAGATAGAAAGCTAGAAATTAACTCCCAGGGAGATGGCCATGCCACATCCCTTTTCTTCCATTCTCCTCTCAAAATTTTTAGTTCACATGCACATTCACCCAATAAGATTCAAACTGCAAGACCTGGGACTCAAACTGCACTTAGCCATGCGGGAGTCCAACAACATAAACAGTGAACCATCTGTTGGTCCCCAAGAAATGTATTTTAAGGAAAGTTTGTCATTGTGTGAACATAATAGATTGCACTTACACAAATCTAGATGATATTGAACATTGCACATAAAATTTATATGGCCTAACCTATTATCTTATGGAACCACTATCATGAATGCTTTTCGTCATTGACTGAATTGTCTTCTATGTTTATAAAGCACTCAACTCTTTCATATATATGTCTATATGTATGTGAAAGTGTGTGTGTGAGTTAATGTGTGTCTAAAAAAAATTCCTGTATATATCCTGAAACCTTTTATCATTTGTCAACAGTCCTTCTTATATTGATATTCCGTAAACACAAGGAGATAACAGATTAAAATACCATTCATGGGGATCAGCAGTTAGTGTAATGGCTATGTTGCTGGACTCCCATGTAGTCGACCAAAGTTCGAGTCCTGGACCTGGTGGCTTAAACTCACGCCAGGCGTGTGTGCGTGTGTGTGTGTGTGTGAGTGTGTGTGTGCGTGTGCAGGACTGGCTGGGTAGCTTTTAGGAAAGAAACCCTTCTGTGTCCGTATTCAACGCCACGGCTTGCAGAATGTGGTCCGCAGGACCGCGAGGCTCTGTTTTCTTTGTTCCTTTTTCCTTCTGCAAAGTCCTGAAGAAAGTGCAGTAGAAATTAGAGTTGGGGAGTAGCTTTTTGAAAGTGATTACAGCGAAACCTAATAGGAATGCTATCTACTGTCAGTGTGAAAGATGAGAGGCTGCAGAAAAAGTAAGAGGCAAGATCTTTGGGCCTGGTCACTGCTCATGCGGCTAAGGTGAGTGATGGCCGTTGGAGTCTCGCCTTTGAAGAGGATTTGCCTGCGCGGGCACCCTGGAAAGCTGGTCTGTCAGCTTCCTCCTGTAACAACGAGGGTGAGGTGAGGGCAACGACAAGGACCACGACCATGCAGCCGTAGTAAACATCTCAAAGCATTGATTATAATCTCAGCCAATTAGGTGAGGCAGAAGATTTACACAACAGAGTCCAGCATTTCACATAGTAGTTACAATGCTAGACTCTCACATGATTGACTACAGTTTGAGTCTTGGACCTGCTGTATAGAAATTCATGCTGAGTGCATATGCATGCTTGCCCCACATCCTGGGAGGAGATGGAGGAGA
>NW_006207737.1:0-2320 GCF_000334495.1 Tupaia belangeri chinensis
ATTATCATGAGCCAGAAAATTGTGGAGCATACTGTGGAGAACTCAGAGGTTCCTCTCAAACTACTTGACCCTTTGGACCACATTATCCTTCCAGTAAAAGCCCTTGCAAGTCAGGCCAATGAAAATCTGACACTCCTAGATAAGTACTCCTTATTCACACTCTGAGGAGTCTTTAAGAAAATATTCCCCACTTTAGAATAAAAGCTCTTATAAAGGTAAGTAAAATTTGTTCTATAAGTGAAGGGTCGAGTGCCTAACATTTACCCATTGAAATAGGAAATGTGAAAAGTACAAAAGCCTCCAAAAATCTTAGAAGGAAGTATCTGACTGAAGGCTAGCCAATGCTCTGTCAATCAGTCCAGTTTGGCATTCTGTAAGAACTACTTGTGCAGCATGATGGGTCAAAGACACAGGCCCCTAATTTGACTCCTAAGTCAGGGACTCTGCCCTGACTATAGACTTTCATAGCAGTTTAAGCCTGGAAGTTAGTAATACCAACAGAGGAGAACCTGTGGAATTCTTGCTCAGTGGATCAAAATTTTTGGAAAATGCAATCTCCATATGATACACAGGTCTAAACTCTGGTCTTTGTCAGGGGAGACCAAACTGCTTTGGCTGAAGCTTTGGATGACCTGAGGACATACACCTTGTTGTATGGAATAGGCTCTACAGCTCTATTGAGATTTGAAATAGGAAGGGTTCCAGAATGAGCTGAGATAGGAACATGCCATCAACACTGCTGACTGTTGAGAATCAGTCCACCTTTCCAAGTATGTGAGCACACTCACCTGACTAATAAAAGATATCATCATGTCCAGACAACAGAAGGAATGGAATGAAGAGCATGATGTGGAAAATAGACGTTTAGATACCTTATAACTCCAGTGACTGTGCTTTTGGATGACAAGAAAAACAAATGAGAGACTAGTTTGGTGCACTTTTATATACTGTATGTAGGCTGAATTGGCAGTACAGTCTTTATCTTTTAGAAGACTGTGGTTTTACTAATGGCTACTGGGGTTTTTGAAGAATCAAGAGGAAGACCCAGGGTTTCATCTTCTTCACAAGAGGATGAAATCAAGGTCAAAAAGTCTAAAATAACTCCTCCTAATGTCTCATTTTCAGAGAACCTTTGCATTTTAAAGAGTCATTATCTCTTAGGGGCACACTGTGTGGGAATTTTATGAGAACAATCCATTATAAATAAGTTTCTGGCTTTTTCTTCTGGAGGCTAATCAAGTGAATGAAATTCCTATTTTATTGTGTGGGAAGGAGTATGTGGGGCTCAAATCTAAAAAACAAAACAAAACAAAACAAAACAAAACAAAAAAAACAACCTAGACATGGGACTTGGATTGATCTGATGGATTTATGACACACTAATGTTAATTCCATATAGCACAAAAATTTTAGGGCTCACCAATGAGAGACAGAGAAGTTCATCAAAATTACTGTAGCATAAAGGGAATGCTTCTCAAAGACCTTCTAGTACACACAACTCCATGTTGGAATGTTCGAGGTTTATATAACATATCCTATGGTCTATCTGCCAGGATGCTGATAGATTGATTCAATCCAAGGACAGCTTGAGCTTTAGATACTTATTTTAAAAATAGATCAGGCACTGTCTTTATTGAGTCAGTCTGGGGTTTCAGTGCTATTTTTCTGTTCTGCTGTCAATTGCCATAATTGCCCCCTTCATAAAGCTGACACAGTAATATTCTTTTTGTCCTGTCTTGCTCTGAATTTTTGCAGCATTTTAGGGAATGCATATGGTTTTATAGTGTCTATCTGTACTTCCTTAGTCACCAAGTAACAAAGTGTCAAAGTCGGCATCATGACCAGAGATGTTAAATCCTATGATTTTGGCTTGTTTGCTTCCTGTGAGGAAATATGTAACAATGAAAGGGAAACATTCCTGTGCTTATTTTTATAGAAGAAAAATGGCCCTATGTTGTTCCAGATCCCTTCCCTCACAGCCTAAAGCCTTGGAAGCATTCACCGGCATAATAACTTTATTTGGTTGGAGAATGTGTCCTGAAATATGACAATATAAGAATTATGTCTTGACAAAAAATGAGCAGTGAGATACTGGATCTAATTGATAGCAGGAGCAGGCAAGGGAATAACGAACTGATGAGGATTTGGGAGAAAATAAGGCTCAGGAGTGAGGCAGAGCCTAGGGTTCTGCTTTAGACCAGACATCTGAAGTGGTGACCTGGAAGTCACTAGGACCAGCTGACCTAAACTTGGGGACAGAGCCTTCTAGGCAGAGGGGTACAGATAACATGAAGTATGTGGCCGGTGTAGAGTGGGCCGG
>NW_006207737.1:2579-5436 GCF_000334495.1 Tupaia belangeri chinensis
GGATGGCCATGTCACAATCCCTTCTCCTTCATTCTCCTCTCAGAATCTTTGGCATGCATAAACACGCACTTGTGTGAGTTTGAGGTTCCATGTGTGGAATTCAAACTGCGGTCAACTACATGGGAGTCCAATAACATAACTTTTACAACATATGCTGTTCTCAATGAATTTCTTTAGAGAAATTTTTGCTATTGAGCATGTGATCTTCTCTAAGAGACAGAGATGGATAGACAGACAGCAAGAAATCACCCCACCATGGCGGATGGCCACACCACAATCACTTCTTATCCTTCCTCCTCTTGGAATTTTGAACATGCACAGACATGTGCATGGCATGAGTTTTAGCCACTGGGTCTAAGACTGGAACTGCATTAGACTACGTGAAAGTCCAGCAATGCAACCATTACACTATATGCCGGTCCTCGGTGCCTTTTCAAAAATCATCAAATGTTGTTCTTTTTCTAATTTTTTTTTCCATGAATAAGGGATAGACAGGTGTACCTAGTGGAGTCCCATCACTGTGATCCATTGTCAGCTTCAATCAACCTTACATCATGGGTATTACTCTCTGAGTCCTCCAGACACCAACCCAGCATTTCCCCTTGTGAGTCAGCTTTGCAGTTATGTTTTACAGCTACACTACCACCCAGCTCTCTCTCTCTCCTTTTAATACTATCTTCTATTTACACACAACCACATTCACTCTTTTCAGTGTGTAGTGCTAGACCAAGGCTGGCAGTTACTACAGTCAGAACCAGGGTGTCACTCCCAAGAGTCCCTCATGTTGTTCATATGCTGTCAACCCCTCTGAACGCCAACCTCCGGCAATTTCTGGTCTGCTTTCTGTTCCTGTCATTTTGTCTTTTGGGGAATGTTATAAAGGGAAACACACAGTATATAAACTACGACTGGCCTCCTCCAGCATCATCTTCAGCTGCATCTTCACTGATTCCTGTGTATTGCGTGTGGTATTCCACTGCACAGATTACATCAGTAGCATAGTTAGTGATTACAAACAAAGTTGGAAAGCTCTTTTTTTCCCCCCTTGGTAGAGTCTGTGTGTTCTAGCCAGTGAAAGAGAAAGAGAGAGAGGGAAAGCACCCCCAATGGGTCCTGGTCATGTCATGATTCCTTCTCCACTTCTCCATCCTGTTAGTATTTGGGACACACATGAACACACACCAAGCATGTTTTTCAAGCCACCAGATCTGGGATTTGAACCATGTGGTCAGCGCCTTGGGATCCAGCTCCCTTAATCACCTGTTTATGGGCTGGCTGGAAGCTCCTTTTTTGATACATATTGCCACCTATTTCACAGAGAAAATAGAAGTACTTCTAAGAGGACTTCGACAAGCTTTACCCTGTCCACTCCTCCCTGAATCCAAGTCCATACACATCTTTCTTTTCTTCTGTAAAAGAGGTTTTCCTTTCCCCAGTTTATTGACTGGTACCCTTTGTCAAAAATCAGTTGACTGTATGTTTGGAAATTTATTTCTGGGGACTCTATTCTGATCCATTGATCCGCATGTCTGTTTCTGTGACAGTACCATGTTGTTTTGATTACCATGGCTTTGTAGTAAATTTTTGGGTCAGGGAGTGAGATGCCGCCCACTCCATTCTTCTTGTGCAGAATTGCTTTGGCAAAACAGGTCCTTTTATGATTCCAGACAATTTTTATTTTTTTGAGAGGTTTTTGCTACAGGGCGCATGAGCTCGCCAGACAGAGAGAGACAGAGAGACAGAAAGCGAGAAATTACCCCCCAGGGGGGATGGCTACACTGTAATCCCTTCTCCTCCATTCTCTTCTCGTGATCTTGGGCACTCACGCACACACGCCCAGCGTGAGTTTTAAGCCACCGGGTCCGGGACTTGAACCACAGTCAACTACGTGGGAGTCCAGCAACATAGCCATTACGCTAACTGCTGGTCCCTGATTCCAGACAAATTTTATGATTGTCTTTTCTAGGTCTGTGAAGAATGTGTCTGGTACTTTGATTGGCATTGCATTAAATATGTAGATTAATTTTGGTAGAATTGCCATTTTGATTATATTAATTCTTCTAATCCAGGAACATGGGATATCCTTCCACTTTTTGTGTCATTTTCCATTTCTTTTTTTAGCTTCTCATAGTTTTCCTTGTAGAGGTCTTTAACTTCTTTGGTTAGATCTACTCCTAAGTATCTTACACTTTTTGTGGCTAGGGTAAACGGAATAACTTTTTTCAGTTTTATCTCAGTCTGCCTGTTGTTTGTATATAGAAATGCTATAGATTTCTGTATATTGATTTTGTATCCTGAAACTTTACTGTATTCATGTATTACTTTCAGAAATCTTTTCATGGAAACCATTGGGTCTTCTATGTATACAATCATGTCATCCACAAATAGAAAGAGTTTCACCTCTTCTTTTCCCATATGAATGTCTTTTATTTTTTCATCTTTTCTGATTGTGTTGGCAAGGACATTCAGTACTATATTGGAAAGGAGTGGAGAAAGTGGGCATCCTTGTTTTGTACCCATCTTTAGTGGAAAAGCTTTCAGCTTTTCTTTATTCAGGATGATGTTCACTATGGATTTTTCATAGATAGCTTTTATTGTGCTGAGAAATGACCCTTCTATGCCGATTTTGCTGAGAGTTTTTATCTTGAAAGTATTTTGTATCCTATCAAATGCTTTTTCTGCATCAATTGATATGACCATATGATTTTTTTATCTTTCTTCCTATTAATATGGTGTATTACATTTATGGTTTTGCGTCTGTTGAAGCAACCTTGCATTTCTGGAATAAAGCCTACCTGATCATAGTGTATAATCTTTTCTATAAGTTTTTGGATATGATTTGGTAGTATCTTGTTGA
>NW_006207738.1:0-458 GCF_000334495.1 Tupaia belangeri chinensis
CCTTTCTACATAGTTTTAAACAAAATTTTAACGGCTTAAAATTTTTAAGTGTTTAAAGGAAGTCAACTTTATATTATACTATAAAAAGGAGCCTTTATCCTAAAGAAAGGAACATTTGAACATTTATTATTTTGTTTATTGTTTTGTTATTCTATTTATTTATTTATTTATTTGTTTGTTATAGAGTGCATGCAATCACCAGAGAGAGACATAGAGGGAGTGAGGAAAAAACGGAAAGTGAGAAATCACTCCTTAGGGAGACTGGCCATGCTGCAATAACTTCTCCATACTCCTCAGGATTTGGGGAATGCGCATCCACATACCCAGTGTGATTTGGAAGCTGCTGGGTCTGGGACTTGAACTACTTATCAGCCATGTGAGATCTACCATCTTAAGCTCCATTCTACCTGCTGGTCCCAATTTCTTCCTTAATGCTACATCATGAGTAAATTTGGGAT
>NW_006207739.1:0-504 GCF_000334495.1 Tupaia belangeri chinensis
AAAAAGTTCATAGAAAATGCAAACTGTAAAACAAAAAAAATCCTATCAGGTTGGTTCTCTAGGACAGCAGTTAAGCCCTGCACATAGGGAACCAGATCCTACATGGTTGGCCATGGTTCAAATCCCAGCCATGGCTGCTTGAAAAATATGCCAGGAGTGTGTGTGTGTGTGTGTGTGTGTGTGTATGTGTGTGTGTGTGTGTGTGTGCGCGCGCGTGCACGTGCGCACGAAAGGGTGGTTGCCTGACCTGGTCTTATTGAGGGGGTGCTTTCTGCTTGTCTCTCTCTCTCT
The DNA here is from genome assembly GCF_000334495.1 of Tupaia belangeri chinensis. Taxonomy (NCBI): domain Eukaryota; kingdom Metazoa; phylum Chordata; class Mammalia; order Scandentia; family Tupaiidae; genus Tupaia; species Tupaia belangeri. The sequence continues at coordinate 292 of NW_006207739.1, forward strand.
GGTGAATGCATGCACAATGATAAGAAATTTAAAATAAATTAAAAGAAAAAAACTTATGCATGGATTTCAATTTTTTTTGCATCTAAATAAACTCATGCATCAATTCCATTTTTCCACAAAATGTTTGAAGTCCCCTTGTATGTTAAATTATATGCTAAATTGTGTTAAAAATAATTATAGGTTAATACATGATAATTACATTTTAAGGATCAT
>NW_006207740.1:0-2644 GCF_000334495.1 Tupaia belangeri chinensis
ATTGAAGTGTATGAAAATTGCTGTATTTTTTAAAATCAGTGAAATGGATTGAATATTATTTTTCTGGATCTTCAGTTAAAACTTTGTGTTTGGGTTAGGGTTAGGGACAGGGTTAGGGTTAGGGTCAGGGTCAGGGTTAGGGTCAGGGTTAGGGTTAGGATCAGGGTAAGGGTTAGGGTCAGGGTTAGGGTTAGGATCAGGGTCAGGGTTAGGGTTAGGAAGTCTGGGGTGTTCTAGAGGAAAAGAGAAGGAGAAAGTCAATTGTTTGTGCAAATTTATAGTTAAATTTTAGCCTGAATATGAACATTGAAATATATCACTTTAGTGTTTAAACAACATGATATATATTTTAGTGACATTTAAAAGCAGTCAGATTCCATAAATGGCAAGTACACCTTGTATAATTTTTTATATATGTTCTTGGATATTATTTGCTAGTATCTTGTTGGGAATTTTTACATCTGTATTTATCAGATATATTGGTCTATAGTTTTCCTCCCTTGTCCTGTCCTTCTTTGTTTTCAGAGTAAGGGTGATGGAGACTTCATAGAATAAATTTGGGAGGGTTCCACTTTTTGTGTCACTTTAAATCTTTTTTCTTAGCTTCTCATAGTTTTCCTTGTGGGCCTTAGCTTCTTTGATTAGATTTAGTCCTCGGTATCATACTTTTTGTGCCATTGCTAAATGGAATTGTTTTCTTCTGTTTTATCTCAGTCTACCTGCTGTTCATATATAGAAATGCTACAGATTTTTGTATGTTGATTTTGTATCCTGCAATTTTACTGTGTTCACTTATTACTTCAAAAAATTTTTTTAGTGATACCATTGGGTCTTCTATATATACATTATGTCAACTGCAAATAGAGAAATTTCACCTCTTTTTTTCCTATTTGAATGTCGTTTATCATATTTTATTTTCTGATTGCATTGGCAAGGACTTCCAGTATTATATTGAAAAGAAGTGGAGAAAGTGGGTATCCTTCTCACGTACTAGTTTGTAGTGGAAACATTTTCTGGTTTTCCCCATTTGGAATAATGTTAGCAATGGGTTTTTCATAAATAACTTGTATTGTGTTGAGGAATGACCTGTCGGTGATAATTTTGCTGAGAGTCTTGATCATGAAGGGATGTTGTATCTTATCAAATGCTTTTTCTGCATCAATCGATATGACCATATGATTTTTATCTTTCTTCCTGTTAATATGGTGTATTACATTTATGGTTTTGCGTATGTTGAAACAGCCTTGCATTCCTGGAATAAAGCCTACCTGGTCATGATATATAATCATTTTTATAAGTGGTTGGATACAATTTGCTAGTATCTTGCTGAGAATCTTTGTGTCTGTATTCATCAGGGATATTGGTCTGTACTTTTCCTTACTCGTCCTGTCCTTGTCTGTTTTAAGGGTAAGGGTGATGGAGTCTTCATAGAATGAATTTGGGAGAGTTTAATCCTTTTGGATCTTTAGAAATAACTTGAGTAGAATGGGGGTTAACACTTCTTTAAAAGTTTTGTAGAATTCAGTGGTAAAGTCATCAGGACCAGGGCTTTTCTTTGTTTGGGAAGTTATTAATTACTGATTAAATCTCATGGATTGTTATGGGCCTATTCAGACTTTCCTTGTCCTCCTGACTCAATCTTGGTAGATTATATCTGTCCTGGAACTTGTCTTTCTCATCCAGGTTTTCTTTTTTCTTGGTGCATAGTCATTTATATAATCCTCTAATGATGCTTTGCATTTCTGTTATGTCTGTTGTTGTATTGCCTGCTTCATTGTGAATTTGATTTATCTTGTTCCTTTCTCTCTTCTTAATTAGTCTAGTTAGTGGTGTGTTGATTTTGTTTATCAAATAACTAGCTGTTATTTTCATTTTCATTTATTTTCTGCATAGTTTTTCTTTTTATATTTATTATTTCAATTTATTTTATACATTCAATCATACATGTCATTTAGCTTGTAAAGTGAATATTACAACACGTATACATTTTTCACCAATGCAGTTGAGTATATTATACACATAATTTTCAACAGATATTAACCCATTTTTGTCCCATAATACCTTGCCTTTCTATTTATCTCCTTAATGTCATTCCTCAGACTGTCCTCCTACACCCACCCTCTTCCCATACTGTATCTGATATTTAGAACTATTTTCTATATTTTCTATATTTCTATATCTTCTAGCTATTCACTTTCAGCTATAGAGTCTGGACTGTCAGTATATATTAAGTGGAGAAATACAATGTCTCTCTTTCATAGCCTGCTTTCTTCACTCAGCAGTAAATCTTCCATATTCATCCACTTCCTGTCAAAAGCCAGGAGGCTTTTTTTTTAACGACTGAGTAGTACTTCACAGAGTATATGTGCCACACTTTTTCAATCCATTCATCTCTTCATGAGCATTTGGGTTGGTTTCATGTCTTAGCAATTGTGAATAATGCCACAATAAACATCCACGTGCAAGTAGAATTACATCAGATTAAGAAGTTTCTGCACTGCCAAGGACACAGTTATCAGTGTGAATTGACAGCACTCAGAATGGGCCAACATTTTTGTAAACTATGCATCAGGTAAGGGACTGATAACCAGAAGACACAGGGAACTTAAGCAGCTGAAAAAGATGATCAACCCTATTAAAAGAT
>NW_006207741.1:0-1283 GCF_000334495.1 Tupaia belangeri chinensis
AATTCTCCATCTACCTCTCTGATTCCAACTATATCCTTTTTCCTTTCTCCTGTAGTTTTATAAAAGCTAAATTAAACATTTACTTCAGTCTGTAATGTAACAGGTATATATGAACCACTGGTATATATTTTAAAAACATAGAAAGCTTTTTTAGCAAAATTATTAAGAAAGCATCATATCTTATGATTCATAAAATAAAAATCTTGTTTTTTATAAGATTTGAGAAAATGTTAGATGGTAAATTGGTAAAAAGTATGAATTTAAAAAGTGATCCATAATAGACTGTTTGAAATCATTATTCAAAACTCTAACTTTATCGGGACCAGCAGTTAATGTAATGGTTATGTCGCTGGACTCCCACGTAGTCGACCGCAGTTCAAGTCCCGGACCCGGTGGCTTAAACTCACGCTGGGCGCATGTGTGTACGTGCCCAAGATCTCGAGAGGAGAATGAAGGAGAAGGGATTGCGGCGTGGCCATCCCCTCTGGGGGGTGATTTCTTGCTTTCTGTCTCTCTGTCTCTCTCTGTCTGTCTGGCGAGCGCATGCACCCTATAGCAATAACCTCTCAAAAATAAATAAATAAATAAGAGTAATTTGTAAAATGGATCCAAAGCTATTTAAAAGTACTGGATACAGTATTATAATGTGTCATAAGAATGAAGAAAATAAAAATAACTACCGGGCATGGGCATAGAATGTTTAAAAAGTAACAGTAACAAAAGAATGTTGAAAATGTTTGTGGGGTAGAGATACATTGGTGTAGTTTCTAATTATTACAATTGATATGAATTCTTTGTTTTGAGGTAGGATAATACAAATTTTTCAAAAGTATCTATACATAAAGCCAATTATTTAAAATATAACTATTACATAAAGTACATGGTAAATAATTTAATAGGGGAAATCATATGATTAACCATAACATATGATTTTTCAATGAAAGAGATTCAAATTAAAATATAAATAATTTCTCAGGATCACAACGCTGGACAGTGTTAATGATAGGAAAACATGTCTTCTTACTTAGATTGGGCCTGCATCCCCTACTTGAGATCAGAACTGGATTAAGGAAGGCCCTCCTGAAGAGTAGCAGTAAAAAAAAATGCAATCCTGAATCCTCATTTCTGTACAGAAGAATATGAAAGATAACAGGTCATCAAAATTCCCAGTTCATTTTCCCCCTAAATCAAATCCTAAATTATTTTAAATTATTTTGAAATAATACTTCCTTCAGTTTTATTAAAATATAAGTTTCTTAAGACAGTATTCACCTTTGGTTACT
>NW_006207742.1:0-627 GCF_000334495.1 Tupaia belangeri chinensis
ATAGATTATGGAAACTCATGTAGTCATTATCCCTTGTTTCCATAAATCTTTTGGCTTAAGACTTAATTACTTCAATAGCTGAAAAGTCATTCAGAAGTAGGTTGTTAAGTTTTCATGTACTTATGCATTGTTGAGGATTTTTCTGAAATTATTATCAAGTTTAATTCCATCATGGTCAGAAAAGATGCTGGTTATAGTTTCTATGCTTTTGAATCTATAAGGGCTTGATTTGTGCCCTATCATATGGCCAGACTTTGAAAAGGTTCCATGTGGGGGTGAGAAAAGTGTATATTTTGTGGTCTTAGGGTGGAAAATTCTATAAATATCGGTTGAGTCCATTTGACTTATGGTATCTTCCAGGTCCTATATCTCTCTACTTTTTTTTTGTCTAAAAGATCAGTCTAAGGAGATAATGGGGTATTGAGTTCCCCTGCAATTATGTTGCAATCTATCTCTCCTTTTAGCTCTAGTAGTTTTTCCTTTATGTATCTAGGTGCTCTTGAGAAGGGTGCATAAATACTTATAAGCATTATGTTCCTTGATTAATTAGTCCTTTGACAACTATATAATGCCCCTCTTTATCTCTTCTTGAAGTTTTTGTCTTAAAGTCTATATAGTATAAAATCG
>NW_006207742.1:951-4296 GCF_000334495.1 Tupaia belangeri chinensis
AGAACTTCTTGAAGAGCTGGTCTGGAGTTGGTATATTCTTTTAGGTTTGGTTTATCTGAGAATGTTTTTTCTCTTACATTCCCATATGAAGGATAATCTTGCTGGGTAAATTAGTCTTGATTGAAATTGTTTTTCATTTAAAACTTTGAATATATTTCTCTATTCTTTCTTTCCCTGCATTGTTTTTGATAATAGGTCCGATGTTAACCTAATGGGATAGCCTTAATAAATAACTTGATGTTTCTCTCTGACCAAATTTAGTATCTTGTCTTTGTCTATGGTTTTCATCAGTCTGGCTCTGATATGTCTTGGAGAAGATTTTCTTGGGCTGATTATATTTGGGGTCCCTCGTATTTCTTGGGATCAGATCTTTGCATGCCTCTCCAGGTTTGAAAAAGTTTCTTTCAGGATTTCATGGAATAGATTTTTAATGCCCATATTATTTTCTTCATCTTCTGGAATACCAATTATCCAGATATTTGGGTGCTGAATGCTATCTAGTATTTCTTATATATTGTCCTCATTTTTCCTGGTTATTGTCTCAGTCATTTTGATTATTTTTTTTCTAGGTCAGAAGTTGTATCCTCTACATTTGAGATTCTTTCTTCTACATGATCTAATCTGTTTTTGATACATTTAATGTAGGTTTTAATTTCCTGTATTACCGTCTTCATCTCTAATGATGCATTTGACTCTTTTTATGGTATCTATTTCTTCTTTCAAATAGTGAAAGGACTTCCTCATCTTCTGGAGCTCATTGTCTCTTTTCTCTTGCATCTCATTTAGTTTTATCACTATAAATATTCTTAATTGTTTACCTGACATATCCATGAGTTCCATTGTGTTGTCTATGGATGATGAGGAATTGATGTTTTCCCTTGGGGGAGACATATTTTCTTGGTTGCTCATATTTCTTGTGCCTCTGTGATGGTTTCTAGTCATCTGTTGATTTCTATGTTTCTTCCTAAGTTCTCTGAGTTAATTTTGAGTATTCAAAGGTGTTCCAGAGTAGGTGATTAGCAGTCTCTCTGTTGCTCCACCACCCTGATGCTCACCAGCAACCTGCAGTGTTGTCACTCGACTTGGATGATGTAAATTCCCTCCAGTATATAGAGAACAGGTGTGTTTGGGACTAAGATGCTGAACTTTAATAGAGGAAGGCAGAAGGGATCACATAGCACAAAACAGGGCTTCAGAAAACACTGTTGTCTTAGAATTTATGTGTGTGACCAGTGATGAGCCACTGACTCTCTGCAACTTAGTTTCCCTGGTGCCCTTGAGAGTTCAAAGGCTAGTGGGGGAAGGGTGAGCCACAGGTCTCTGAATCACAGTCTTACAACTGAAGCACAGTCTTACAGGACGAATGTAAGCAGTATGGCAACCAGTATGGTCCTTGGGCTCTGGAGGCTCTGATTTGTAATTCATTGATCTGTATTCACCTCATTGTCAAGGACTCTGTGCTTTCCCTCTCCTCCAGTAGCTCCCTCTGCTTAGACTGAGTTTCTTGCCTGAATCACCAAATGCCTCTAGGGAGGAAAATGGTCAGTGAATCATCTCACTTAGTTCATCAAGTTAATATTTCTCCCCTAGAAGATGTCTTTTAAAATACGATCATTTTTTTCAATCTACTAATTATTTGAGTTGGATTAGGAATATTATCCTGCTGGTGCCCACTACATTCTATACAGAAACATAGTCAGCAATGAACTTCATATTTAAGTGGGGTAAATTTTTTATTGAAATCTTATAATTGTACATATTGATACAATCCAGAATAAGACTCAGGAGATATCATCTCAAGAAAAAAAGAACATTTATTTAGAAAAAGAGCACCTGGGCATCTGAAGCCAGAGGTGCCTCACCCCACCTGCAAGGTAAGGGAGTAATCAAGCTACTCTGAGGGACTGTGTGTGCAACTGATAAGCAGGGGAGTCAGGCATAGTGGGATAAGCATACATGGAACATTTGGTGGATCTTTTTTTTATCTATCTCTAGGGAGTTAGACATCCTAGTTCTCACTTTGGGTCTTTATCTGTTACTTCCCTGGTTATTCTGACTTTACGGTAGCTGCACCTGGTATGTGGGCTCTTGCCAAGACCAGTTATGCAGAAGCTCATCCTTAGTTCCTTGTCAGGACTGGAGCAATACCAAATTGTGCCCAATTATGGCATGTATTAGGAAATCCTGAAGACTCTAGGTCCCAAAGATCCCTTTGAAGCCCATGAGATTAAACATATACTTCAGCTGAGAGCTGCATTCCCATGCCATTGTCCCCAGGTCTGGTCTCATAGACTTATTACACCCCACTGAATCTGAGACTTGGGACCACACACATCCAATAGAAAATCAAACTAAAGTCTTATCTTTTTAGAAAATAAGATACTATCTTGGCACTCTACAGGTAATTGATAGTTTGATGTGCTGGGTCTGTATCTAGGATATACAGTCCCTGCCAGATAATTTGATGTTAGACAAAGATTTTCCTAATAGTGTTATTCTCCAATTAGAGAAGAAACAGTAGTAAAAAGACATGAGAAAAATATTCTCTGCATATACTAGAGCCAAAGGATTAACATATCACCCACCACTATATGAATCTGCAAGAAAAGCATATGGTTGTACAAACTGTGTTACTCAAAATTCATACGTCGAAGCCCTAACTCCAATTTGAGGGTGTTAAAAGATAGGCCCCATGACGAGATTAGTATCCTGACAGACTGAAAAGAAGTAGAAACCGCAGAGTTCTCTTTCTCTTCCACGTAAAGGCACATGGAGAAGACTCCCTCTGCAAGTCAGGAAGAGAACCCTTAATAGAGACCAAGCTCTGGCATATCTTGAGCTTATATTTTCCAGCATCCAAAAAGTTACCCAGTCTATAGTATTTGTAGTAGTGGCCTGGGCAGACTAAAATAAGTGACCTTGAAGGTTAATGGGCAGGCCAGCAAGTGGCACGGTGGTTAAGATAGTTGGATTCCAAAAAGGTCAACTGTAGTTCAAGTCTTGGACCTGATAGCTTGGAAATTATAACAGGCATGTGTGCATGTGTGCCCCAAATTCCAAGTGGAGAAAGGTGGAGGAGGGACTATGGCATGGTCATCCTTCCTGGGGGGTGTAGGGGGGTAATTTCTCACTTTTCGTCTTTCTCTTTCTCTCTCTCTATCCTCACTGGTGAGCAAACATACTCTATTGCAAAATTTAAAAAGAAAAAAAATTGTTAATAGTCAATTTATCAATAGAAATGAGAACAAATAAAGTGCAAAACAAAACTTTAGATTAAACATAACATGAAAATTAATGAGATGTTACTACTCTCTGAAAATTTTAAAGAGGGCAACTTTCTCAACT
>NW_006207743.1:0-799 GCF_000334495.1 Tupaia belangeri chinensis
AATAATTCTTTAAAATAGAAATAGTTTAAAGAACATTTTTGTATCTTAAAACCGGAAGAAATGGCTTTCTATCATTCCCTCTGGACAGCTTGCAGGTCTCAAAAGCATTTAGATCACAGCAAAACAAGATTAAAAGTTTTAAAATTGTTTAGTTTTTTGGGAAGCTGGGCTGTTTTTACATAATATAAATTTGTTAAGAAACCCTATATGCATTATATACATTTTAGTTATTTCTGGTATTTTAAAAGGATTACCTATTTAATTTTGTTTATTATTATTATATTTAATTTGACCAGAGAAAGAGAGAGAGAAAGGGGGGAAGTGAGAAAGCAATCCACCATGTCTGGGACTCAAACAACAGTTGGCCATGTGGGAGTCCAGTGCCTTAACCACCATACCACCTGCCTGCTCTACTTATTTCTGACATCGTTACTACAGACTGAGATGAGGTCATCCAACATCTGAAATATGACAAAATATGAGACATTTTGACCACCAACATGATGCCACTGGTAGAACATTCTACAGTTAACCTCATGTGACAGATCATGGTCAAAATGCTAAAATTCAAAATACTGTACAAAATTAGCTTATGGGTCTAGCAGGTGGCATGGTGGTTGAGGCACTGGACTCTCACATGGTTGATCATGGTTTCAATCTCAGATTTGGCAGCTTGCTTTCTCACTTTCATGCTCTCTCTCTGTATCTCTGTCTCTCTCTAGTGAGCACACATGCCCTGTGACAGGGCATGTGTGCCATTGTATTGATAAACAATAATAAATAAATAAATAAATAAATA
>NW_006207744.1:0-870 GCF_000334495.1 Tupaia belangeri chinensis
ATGGAGGAAAAAGGACTGTGGCGTGGCCATCTCCCCTAAGGTATGATTTCTTGCTTTCTGTCTCTCTGTCTCTCTGAATAACACGCATACCCTATAGCAAAACTATTTTTTTTTTAAAGTTTGGTTTTAATATTCAGAAATGGACTTACCAACTCCACATAGCGAGTACATAGTACAAGCTTCAACCTGCACACCCTTAAGGATTCTTAAGACAATAAAAAGCAGAAACCAATCAATTTAATAAAGCCAGCCTTTTTAAGGTAAACTACCAATATTTTTATAAATAGGGAGTACTGGGACCAGCAGATGGCATAATGATTAATGCTGCTGGACTCCCACATAGTCAATCATGGTTCCAGTCCCAGACCCAGTGGCTTAAAACTCATACTGGGTGCATGTGTATAAGTTCAGGACTTGAACCACGGTTGGCTATGTGGGAGTCCAGCATCTTAACCAATCATGCCACTTGCTAGCCCCTGAATATAGATTTTAACAGTTAATAAAAATTGAACAATTGGGACCAGCAGTTAGCATAATGGCTATGTCGCTGGACTCCCATGTAGTTGACACGGTTTGAGTCCTGGACCTGGTGGCTTAAATTCATGCCGGGCATGTGTGCGTGCATGCCCAAGATCCCAAGAGGAGAATGGAGGAGAAGGGATTGCGGCATGGCCATCCCCCCTTGGGGGTGATTTCTCGCTTTCTGTCTCTCTGTTTCTCTCTGTTTTTCTGGCGAGTGCACGCACCCTATAGCAAAATCCTCTCAAAAAAAAAAAAATTGACCAATTTACTAAGTAAAAAAAAATACCATATTGGGTGAAAAATCATTCAAGCTTTATTTTACCTAAAAGATACATCCATGAATGCATG
>NW_006207744.1:1033-1566 GCF_000334495.1 Tupaia belangeri chinensis
GTCCAGTCAATATATACCAAATGTCTGCATTCTATGGCAGAAACTGAAATATTAGAAGATATAAAGACATGGAAAGCAACTGTGAACACTAGAGACAGTTTGGAAGGAGGGAGGATGAGAGTGAAGGAATAAAGTAGTAAAAAAGAAGCAACTATCTAAGGGACGCAAAAATGGAAAATTATCCACTGATGTTATATATGCTTATATTTTAACTGAACCAGTGTACCGCGTATTTATGATGGGAAAATTCATTTAACATGCTGCAATGACACACAGTGATTGAATGTAAAAAATAAAGAAATAAAAAAGGAAAAATTAATAGATAAATAAAAATAAAAAAATATATATATATATCTTAAAGTGAAAAAGTAGAAAGTGAAAGGTTAGACAAGTTGCACTAAATAAATGAAAACAAAGATAAAGAAACCAAGTATAGCAATAATAATGTCAAATAAATTACATGCCAATTGAAAATAATAAATTGTCCAAAATAAATTACTTTATGAAGAATATAAAGTTTTCTGTTCAGAATG
>NW_006207745.1:0-1177 GCF_000334495.1 Tupaia belangeri chinensis
AGCAAAGGAAACAATAATTAGAGTGAAAAAACTGTCCTATGAATGGGAGAACGTACTTGCTAATTATCCTTCAGACAAGGATTTCATATCCAGAATATCCAGAAAAGTCAAGTAGCTCATGCATTAAAAAAAAGGAACCCAATTAAAAAATGATCAAATGACTCCAATGAGTGGCCAAAAGTCATATAAAAAAATGTTAAATTCTCATGTCATAAGGAAAATGCAACTTAATACCACGAGTAGGGCTAAGTGGTTAAGGCTCTGGAATCCCAAGAGGTTGACTGCAGCTTCTCAGACTTAGTGGCTTTGAAGTCACACTAGGCATGCACATGTGTATGTCCAAAAATCTCAAGAGAAGGGAGGAGTTTGGATTATGGTGTGCTCATCCCCTTAGGGAGTGATTTCTTCCTTTCTATACCTCTATCTCTCTGTGTTTCTTTGGTGGGTGCACATACACAAAAAATCTCTCTAAGAAAATAAAACACAATGTGATGGGGCAAGCAGGTGGTGTGGTTGTTAGGGCACTGCACTCTCACATGGCTAACTGTGGTGCGAGATCCATATGTGGTATTTTACTTTCTCACTTAATCTTTCTGTATCTCTCTCTGTTAAGCACATGTGCCCTATGGTAAGTTAACACAATAATAATAACAATAATAATAATAAAATTAAATAAATGACTATTTAAACACACACACAAAATGAGATACCATTTAACCATTTAACCATATAACTCCAGTTATAATAGCTAGAATCAAAAAGCTAAAGAACAAGTGTTTGTGAGGTTGTGAAAAGAAAACCTCTTAGAAGCCAGTAGCACTGGGCTCCCATATGGCCAATTGTAGTTGGAGCCCCAGAGCTGGTGGCTTGTAAATCATACGTGGCATGCCTGTGCATATGCCCAAAATTCTAGGAGGAAGATGAAGAAGAAGATACTGTGTCATGGTCATCCCCACTGAATGGTGATTTTCCACTTTCAGTGTTTTTTTTGTTTGTTTTTTTTTTTCTCTCTCCAGGGAGCACACAAGAACTATGGCAAAAGGCTTAAAAATAAGTAAAATTTTAAAAAGGGACCCCTCTTACACTGTTGGTGGAAATTAAATTAGTACAAACTCTGTGGAATACAATATGGAGTTTTTTCAAAATTCTACAAATAGTATTACTGACTCATTAAACC
>NW_006207746.1:0-609 GCF_000334495.1 Tupaia belangeri chinensis
TAGTATTTCTTGTATATTCTCATTTTTTGGGCTATTAACTTGGTCTTTATGGTGGATTTTACTAGCCCAGCGATCCTGTCTTCTACATTTGAGATTAGATTTTCTGTATGACTTAAACTACTTTTAATACTTTCAAAGGAGGTTTTGACTTCCTGTATTATAGCTTTCATCTCCAACAGTTCCATTTGACTCTTTTCCGTGGTGTGTGTTTCCTTTTTCAGCTCTCGCAAGAAAATCCTCACCTCCTGATACTCATCAGCTTTTTTCTTCTGCTGTTCATTGCCCCTCTTTTTTTTCATCTCTGTTAGTTTTGTGATTATGAATACTCTAAATTCTTCATCAGACGTCTCCATGATTTCCATTGTACTGTCTATGGATGAAGAGGAGTTATTCTTTTCCTTAGGGGGTGAGGTATTTTCTTGGTTTTGCATATTTCTTGTGACCCTGCAGTGATTTCTAGTCATCTGATGGGTTATCTGTTTCTTCCTAAATTCTAGAAGATCAATCTGAGCGATCGGAGGCCACCGGAGGATGTCGTCTGAAAACTCTTTGGAGTTGCATTTTTCTTCATTTGTGTCGCAGATTCAGTGGGACTTGAGGAATATAAGG
>NW_006207747.1:0-585 GCF_000334495.1 Tupaia belangeri chinensis
CTGTGGTAGGTCATGTGGAAACTCAATCACCGTAACCACCAAGCCATCTCCTTAGGGTTTTGTTTGTTTGTTTGTTTTGTGGTACTGAAAAAGATTACATATAGAGAATGAGCAAGTTTAGCCTCTAATTACTCCAAGCCAGATTTTGTTAGTCTGGGTTTTATGAAAGTTCATGTACAAATCACTTTTTGGGAAACATCCTAGAATTTTTCTTATGAGCTACAACCACTCCTCCATTGCTTTTAGGAAGAAAAAAAAGAGTACACCTCACATGACCACAGAACTGGTGACAACTCAGTCCATATTGAGCTCCTACAAAAAAGGGTAGAGATGATAAAATAGAAGGATTACTTGATAGATATGGACTGTTGAACCTTTACATTTAATGCAGTCCTAATTTGTAAATCCTGCCTTTGATGCAACTTCATCCATTTCTGAGGAAAAGCCAATTGACAAACAGCATTGGGTACAACAAGCCCCTGGATGAAAACAGAAAAACGATACAGTATGATATCCACAATCTTGTGAGATTTTCTAATCGCAGTTTGCTCTTGGTTAAAGTAGGAGATTTTGTCTTCAGGAACA
>NW_006207748.1:0-1360 GCF_000334495.1 Tupaia belangeri chinensis
ATCTGAACATTAAATTTAAAAAGATGTTTTAATGGAAACCATTCTAAGCATCCATTTTCAAGAAAAGCTTTACTTCTGTATTAAAAATTCATATGATTACTGATAATTCATTATAACAATTTTGGTATTCCATTATAATCAAGAAGAAAACAAAATTGTTCAAAATCAACTCAAATGGATCAAAAATCTCAATTGTAAACCTCAATCTATAAAACTACTGGTGAAGAACACAGGGAAAATTCTTGGAGATATCAGAGTAGGCAAAAAATTTCTTAAATAAGAAGAACCACAGACAATAATCCTGAAAACAAAAAAGTGGGACTATATCAGGCTGAAAAGCTTCTGTACAGCAAAAGAAGCAATAATTAGAGTGAGGAGACAACCCTCAGAATGGGATAATGTATTTGTAAACTATGTCTCAGATAATGGACTGATAACCAGAATATAAAGGGAACTCAAAACGCTTACCTGAAGGAAAAAAAATCAATTAAAAAATAGGTAAATTAACTGAACAGACAACTCACTAAGGAAGACACATTACTGGACAAAAAGCATTTGAAAAAATGCTCAACATCTCTTATCATGAAAGAAATACAAATCAAAACCACAGTGAGATACCACTTAACCTGTCAGCAGAGCTAAGATTGAAAAAAAAACCGAATGATAAATGCTGGTGAGGTTGTGGTGAAAAGGGAGCCTACACTGTTAGTAGGAATGTAAATTAGTATAGCTATTATAGAGAACAAGATGGAGATTTCTCAAAAATATATAAATAGAACTACCATATAACCCAGTAATTCCACACTCAATCAGAAAAACACTTGTGCATCCATGTTTATTGCAGTTTTAGTCACAATTACTTAGACATGGAATCAGCCCAAATGTCTAAGAACAGATGACTGGATTGACAAAATGTTGCACAGAAACTCTATGTTACTGGATTGAAAAAATGTGGCACAGAAACTCTATGGAATACTACTCAGTCATAAAGAACAGTGAGACCCCGGCATTCGACGCAAAGTGGATGAGTATGGAAGATTTAATGCTAAATGAAGCAAGCCATACTAATGAGAGACTGGCATTATATTTTTCCATTTAATGTATGCCAAAATGTCTGCAATCTATGACAGAAACAGAAAGATTAGAAGGTATAGTAACGAGAGGGCAATTGTAAGTACTAGAGAATAGTATTGGAGGGGAAGGAGGAGTGATAGGAGATTAGAGGGAGGGGCTGGGGGGAACCTTTAACAGAAGCAAAAATGAAAAGTTATCTATTGATAATGATATACATTGTAATATATATGACTTGACTAACACATTCATGCTGGCAAAACTCATTTTGTAGGTTGTAAAGCTGTGT
>NW_006207749.1:0-1332 GCF_000334495.1 Tupaia belangeri chinensis
ATATAGCAATTTCTCCTAAGTGCCCAGCAGAGATTTCTGCTTGGCATTGTGTGACTGGCAACATCCACAGGGAGTATCCATTTATGCCGTAACGTAGTGCTGAGATGTAGCTTGTGGATTGCCAGATTCAATATGTAGGGGTTGAGTTTGTGTTATGGAGTTATCGTTCAGTTGGTGGTAGTATTGTTGTTGTTCGAGATTAGAAGTCAGGGATTGGTTTTAGAGGATTATTGATGAGAATTTGGGTTGGGGGTGACTTGTACTACTTAAGGGTTAGGGTGTTGGGATTGTGGGACCCATTTTTTTCTGTGGATTTGAGAGGAGCTTAGTTATATGTTCTGATGAAGGCTACTTTGACCCTGTTGCTCCATCATGTTAGAGGTTGTCTTAATGTTGTCCAGTGTGGGCTGGATGGCTCTTGTTTATATTTTGGAACTGGTGGGAATCTCTGGTGCATGACCCAGTCAAGGCTGGCATGAAACCATGATTCCTTTGTGGCAGAGGTTGTGTAAATGCATCACAGTACATGCTGGAAGGCTATGATTCAGATACTTATCTTAGGGAAGCTACTTTGTGCACCCTGTTCAAAGCCAGTATGATAACATTGGTTCTGTTAGTGGTGTTGGTCATGGCAATGCAGCCTGGCAGTGATGTGGTATCCATAAGGTTTGGGAGAAAGTCAGACTGTATGTCTCAGTCAAGGTTGGCATAACAGTCCAGCCTGGTTATTGGTGTTTGTTGGGTCAAGGCATCTCTGCAGTTGCTTGAATGATCTGGGTCTACAGGAGGATCTAGGATAGCTGAGGTAAATGCCCTGATGACGTCTTCATCAAGCCCTGGCTCTGACAAGTCTTGTTTAAGTCTAGGTGAGCTAGTTTTGGTTGGTAAGCTCTGGGTGCCATGAAGGATTAGGTGTATGGTGGGACATGTGTCCAAGTTCAGTCTGTTGTGACATTCCTTCTCTCTTGATGGTGTTTGTCAGGGAAGGGTGGCCAGTGATGACTGCAGGGCTCTAGATCCTGAAGAATACATGGGGCAGTTAATTTGTACACCATGTTCAAGACTGTCATGGCATCTGGGCTTTGGACATGGCAACGGGCCCAGTAGTAGGTGGAATGCTCAAGGTTTTGAAGTGTCTTGTGGGAGAGTCAGGACACATGCCTCAGTCAATCATGCAAGACACTCTTTGTCCAATGTCAAATTTGTTCATGAAGGAAGGACTGGTGGTGGCTGGAAGGCTCTGTATCTCAAAGAAAACCTTTGGGGAGTAGGGGCGCATGCCCCTGTTTAGACATGTGTGGCACCCTGTTGGTCAGTATGAGGTTGCCTGGC
>NW_006207749.1:2293-2639 GCF_000334495.1 Tupaia belangeri chinensis
TGCCTAGGCCTCAATAATTATCTTGGTATAGACAGATTGCCATCTGTGAATTCGTAAAGTCAGTTGCTACCACTATACATCCTGGAAAAGTGTTTTCAGCTGTGTTAATGTGGCTTTGTCATGCACTACCTCTTATAGCCAGCAGAGGGAGCTCACGCATGGATTGTGTTTCTATGTTTGTTATGTGACTTTGTCCTGTACCTCTTCCTCTTGCCAGCATTGGAAGTTTAACCTAAACTAAGCATACACTGTATCATGAACCACAGGCAGGAGCCAGCAGGGGGAGCATCGACTCAGCTAACAATGTCAGCCGACCAGATTAGAATTATGAAACACTGGCCTATTG
>NW_006207750.1:0-658 GCF_000334495.1 Tupaia belangeri chinensis
CTATGCTTAGAGATTATGTTTAAAAAGAAAGTAGTAGTGAAAAGTAGTTGGCATGGCAAGTATGTCACTGGATTCACACATGGCCAATCACAGTTCAAGTCCCTGACATGATGGTTTGAAAATCATGCCTGGCACGTTTATGTGTGTGTATACAAGATTCCAGGAGAATCAAGGAGAAGGAATTGTACCATGGCCATACTCTGTAGGGGTTGATTTCTCACTTTCCTCTCACTGTCTCTGCCTCTCTCATTCTCTCCTTCAAGAGCATATGCCCTAAGATAAAAACCTCAAAGAGAAAATAAAAAAAGTCGTGTGCATCATAACATAGCAGAATGCATCATGTATTAGAAGGGCAAAAATGGTGAGAACCAGTGACCTAGGGAGCCTGAACACACCCCTCTGATGAATCCTCTTTAAGTTACACAATAAAGACAAGAATCCATACATGAGGGCAGAGTCTCATGGCCTAATCTTCTTTTATGTCCCATATTTACATATTGTTATGATAGCAATTACATTTCAGCATGAATTTACGAGGAAACAAACATGAACATTCATATTGTTACAATGGCAATTACATTTCAACATGAATTTAGGGGGAAACAGACAGTTCAACTACAGCAGTTCTCAAATTCAGAAAAAGAGAAAATAGAACAGT
>NW_006207751.1:0-8367 GCF_000334495.1 Tupaia belangeri chinensis
ATTTTGTTAGCTTCATTTGTTTTGTTTTGTTCTTTGTTTTTCTGAAAAAAAATGAAAGGATGAGGATCTAAATGCTTCTGAGTCATGAAACTGGACTACTGGGTACACAAAGAAAAAAATGTTAAAATACTTTTGATAAATTTTAAAGCATGATAAATGGTAAAATGTTCTTAATAGTTCTTACCAGAAAAAAATGAGATGATGTATCATTTTACAAGATGATGATGAAAGAATATGTAAAGGCAAATGTGATACAAGGCAAGTTTTTTGAGGAAATATTTTCCTTATTTACTTTTTTGGGGGAAAAGAAATGCTTATTTTTTATTATTTCTAGATCTGGTGAAAAATAGTTTATTTTCAACTTTAGTAGTTCCAAGGTATGCATAGCTTCTTTGTGGGACACTGGCTTACCAAATTGTTACAGACTTAATTACAGAGATTTAAAAGCACTGTCTATCAAATTACAAAGACACATCTCCGTAATCATAGCACACTATCTTTTTTTTTTTTTAATTTTTTTTCTTTTTTGAGAGAGATTTTCACTGTAGGGCGCGTGCGCTCACCAGACAGACAGAGAGAGACATAGAGACAGAAAGCGAGAAATCACCCCCCAGGGGGGATGGTCACGCCGCAATCCCTTCTCCTCCATTCTCCTCTCGGGATCTTGGGCACGCACGCACACGCGCCCGGCGTGAGTTTTAAGCCACCGGGTCCGGGACACGAACCGCGGTCAACTACGTGGGAGTCCAGCGACATAGCCATAACGCTAACTGCTGGTTCCCATAGCACACTGTCTTGAAAGAGTTCTTATACATTTGTTGTTTACAAAATTCTTAGAATTATGCAAAGTACCTTCTAGAGCTGCTAGGAATTTATTCCCACTAGGAAAATATCAAATAATACAATGAGAGCTACTCTGTTTTTAAAGAGATTTTTGCTCTAGGGCATGTGTGCTCTCCAGAGACACAGATAAAAAGCGAGAAATCACCCCCAGGGGCAGGGCCATGAAGTAGTCCCTTTGTCCTTCATTCTCCTCTTGGAATCTTAGGCACATGCTTATAGACGCCTGGCGTGAGTTTCATCACTGCTGGCTTCAGGACTCGAACCAGGGTTGGCCACATGGGAGTTAGGTGCCTTAACTGCTACATCATTTGCTGGCCCCTACTCTTTATGACTTATACCTAGGCATTATTGAGCTACATGACAAAGTTTTTTTACATGTGCATTTCCTCTGAGTTACATTTAAAAACACGGTTTGTTTTTTCCTTTTTTTTTTTTTTAAATGTGAAGGAAGGAAGTAGCTGGCAGGAACTCTAGATTCAGTAGGAAGATTTACAGCTCATTCCTGGACTGTTGTTAATTGGCTTTATAACCTCAAGCAAGTGTAGTCTCTCTGAGCCTGTGTTGTCTCTTATGTGAAATGGGAGACTTTGATTGAATCATTGGCTCTCATAGCTTAACAAAAATTTTTTTTACACATAAAACTTTCCTTTAAAAAAAATAATAGCTAAAGGAAGGGTGGGGAGCTCTGAAACTGATTGGTTTTTTTGTTTGTTTGTTTGTTTTTTGCTATAGGGTGTGTGTGCTCGCCAGAAAGACAGAGAGACAGAGAAACAGAAAGCGAGAAATCACTCCCCACAGGAGATGGCCACACTGCAATCCCTTCTCCTCCATTCTCCTCTCAGGATCTTGGGCACACATGCACACACACTCGGTGTGAGTTTAAGCTATTGGGTCCGGGACTCAAACTGAGGTCAACTACAAGGAAGTCCAGCGACATAGCTGTTATGCCATCTGCTGGTCCCTGAAACTAATTGTTTAATCCTATAATCCTACGCTGTCTTTTGTGGAGCCTTAGCTTGCTGTGGGACATACTTTGAAAACTACCAGTTATGAGAGAATCCTAATTGGCTAGTACATTGTTCTCCTGTGTGTAATTTTCACATCTTATATTTTTGAAAAGTCGAAATTAAGTTGATTTGTTCCCCTTACTAAGTTGCTTTCACCACATGAAACATAATTCTCACCTAGACTTGAATGGAAAGGTCATGGAAGAAAGGAATGTTTTTATTAATAAATAATTTGTTATTTTCCTCCGTAAAGAATGATGAGCTTTTGAATATTAGCCAGAAAATAAAGGCTAGTAGTTTATTTTTTTATTTTAATTTTTTTGATAATTTTTTATTTTGCTTGTCACTATTATTACTATTTAACTTGCTATAGAGTACATGCACTCAGCAGAGGGAGACACAGAGAAAGAGAGAGAGAGAAAACATGAGAAAGCAAGCCACCAGAGGGGATGGCTACACTGTAATCCCTTCCCGGGATTTTGGGCATACACATATACGTGCCTGGCATGTGTTTCAAGCCACTAGGTCTGGGACTTGAACCGCAGTCGGCCATGTGGAAGTCCAGCACCTTAATCACCACGCTACCTACTGGCCCCTGTTATCAGTTTATTAAGCTCTTATTTTCTTCTGGCAACATTCAGTTTCTCCTAAGTTATTGTTCTACAAACTTTGAAAGCCATTGACAACAGCCTTGCCTACAGACTAGGGCAGTGATTATGGGCACCAAGCATTTTCTCTCCTTTTTCCTTCTGTAATTTGTACACAGCACTGTGTTAAGTCTTTCAACTGGGGACAATTCTGAATTTCTATTGAGAGAAATATGAGGAAATTGTGTGATTTAATGGGAAAGAATAAAGTGAAAGGGACTTTTAAAAAGTCTTTTAATATTAGTCAATTTTCACTTATAAATACAGGCTAAACTACCCCAGCCTTCCACCAACCAGGATGACACTGGAACTTTCATCACTGAAGGAAGACCTTTTAAATAAGCTGTCATATCCCTTCCCAGAGCAGCGCCCTCCTCGTGTTCTGGGTCTGTTCCTCTCTCTCTGACCTTTCATACTGTGCCTGGTATCCCTTTTCCAAATGTAGTTGCCTTTGTCATTTATATTGTGAACTATTCAAGGTCAGTGAAAGCTGGAAGAGAATTCATGTAAGGGGAGGCCACTCCAGGGTTGGAACGGAGGTAACTGCTTCCACCTTGTACCGCGGTCAACTACGTGGGAGTCCAGCGACATAGCCATAACGCTAACTGCTGGTTCCCATAGCACACTGTCTTGAAAGAGTTCTTATACATTTGTTGTTTACAAAATTCTTAGAATTATGCAAAGTACCTTCTAGAGCTGCTAGGAATTTATTCCCACTAGGAAAATATCAAATAATACAATGAGAGCTACTCTGTTTTTAAAGAGATTTTTGCTCTAGGGCATGTGTGCTCTCCAGAGACACAGATAAAAAGCGAGAAATCACCCCCAGGGGCAGGGCCATGAAGTAGTCCCTTTGTCCTTCATTCTCCTCTTGGAATCTTAGGCACATGCTTATAGACGCCTGGCGTGAGTTTCATCACTGCTGGCTTCAGGACTCGAACCAGGGTTGGCCACATGGGAGTTAGGTGCCTTAACTGCTACATCATTTGCTGGCCCCTACTCTTTATGACTTATACCTAGGCATTATTGAGCTACATGACAAAGTTTTTTTACATGTGCATTTCCTCTGAGTTACATTTAAAAACACGGTTTGTTTTTTCCTTTTTTTTTTTTTTAAATGTGAAGGAAGGAAGTAGCTGGCAGGAACTCTAGATTCAGTAGGAAGATTTACAGCTCATTCCTGGACTGTTGTTAATTGGCTTTATAACCTCAAGCAAGTGTAGTCTCTCTGAGCCTGTGTTGTCTCTTATGTGAAATGGGAGACTTTGATTGAATCATTGGCTCTCATAGCTTAACAAAAATTTTTTTTACACATAAAACTTTCCTTTAAAAAAAATAATAGCTAAAGGAAGGGTGGGGAGCTCTGAAACTGATTGGTTTTTTTGTTTGTTTGTTTGTTTTTTGCTATAGGGTGTGTGTGCTCGCCAGAAAGACAGAGAGACAGAGAAACAGAAAGCGAGAAATCACTCCCCACAGGAGATGGCCACACTGCAATCCCTTCTCCTCCATTCTCCTCTCAGGATCTTGGGCACACATGCACACACACTCGGTGTGAGTTTAAGCTATTGGGTCCGGGACTCAAACTGAGGTCAACTACAAGGAAGTCCAGCGACATAGCTGTTATGCCATCTGCTGGTCCCTGAAACTAATTGTTTAATCCTATAATCCTACGCTGTCTTTTGTGGAGCCTTAGCTTGCTGTGGGACATACTTTGAAAACTACCAGTTATGAGAGAATCCTAATTGGCTAGTACATTGTTCTCCTGTGTGTAATTTTCACATCTTATATTTTTGAAAAGTCGAAATTAAGTTGATTTGTTCCCCTTACTAAGTTGCTTTCACCACATGAAACATAATTCTCACCTAGACTTGAATGGAAAGGTCATGGAAGAAAGGAATGTTTTTATTAATAAATAATTTGTTATTTTCCTCCGTAAAGAATGATGAGCTTTTGAATATTAGCCAGAAAATAAAGGCTAGTAGTTTATTTTTTTATTTTAATTTTTTTGATAATTTTTTATTTTGCTTGTCACTATTATTACTATTTAACTTGCTATAGAGTACATGCACTCAGCAGAGGGAGACACAGAGAAAGAGAGAGAGAGAAAACATGAGAAAGCAAGCCACCAGAGGGGATGGCTACACTGTAATCCCTTCCCGGGATTTTGGGCATACACATATACGTGCCTGGCATGTGTTTCAAGCCACTAGGTCTGGGACTTGAACCGCAGTCGGCCATGTGGAAGTCCAGCACCTTAATCACCACGCTACCTACTGGCCCCTGTTATCAGTTTATTAAGCTCTTATTTTCTTCTGGCAACATTCAGTTTCTCCTAAGTTATTGTTCTACAAACTTTGAAAGCCATTGACAACAGCCTTGCCTACAGACTAGGGCAGTGATTATGGGCACCAAGCATTTTCTCTCCTTTTTCCTTCTGTAATTTGTACACAGCACTGTGTTAAGTCTTTCAACTGGGGACAATTCTGAATTTCTATTGAGAGAAATATGAGGAAATTGTGTGATTTAATGGGAAAGAATAAAGTGAAAGGGACTTTTAAAAAGTCTTTTAATATTAGTCAATTTTCACTTATAACAACAGGCTAAACTACCCCAGCCTTCCACCAACCAGGATGACACTGGAACTTTCATCACTGAAGGAAGACCTTTTAAATAAGCTGTCATATCCCTTCCCAGAGCAGCGCCCTCCTCGTGTTCTGGGTCTGTTCCTCTCTCTCTGACCTTTCATACTGTGCCTGGTATCCCTTTTCCAAATGTAGTTGCCTTTGTCATTTATATTGTGAACTATTCAAGGTCAGTGAAAGCTGGAAGAGAATTCATGTAAGGGGAGGCCACTCCAGGGTTGGAACGGAGGTAACTGCTTCCACCTTGTACTTTTTAACAGTTAGGAGGGCTCAGCTGCAGTGGAACAACTGGTGGTAATACCCTGCCACACAATGCTAGAGCCATATGTGAGGGCTCTCTGGTTCAGATCCTGGATTGACCTGAACGTGTCCACATGCCCATGATCCTGAATGGCTTTTGGACGAGGGGGCGGGCGGATCATAGCCAAATGAGGCTCTGTTTGGGGGGTGCCTCTTTCAATAAATAAATAAATAAAACTTAAAAAGACGTGATAAGAAGAACTGTACTTAAATCTGTTATACAAAAAGTTGTGTGTTTTTTTGTGTTTTTTTTGTGGTTTTTTTTTTTTTTTGAGAGTTTTTTTGCTATAGGGCGCACTCACTTGCCAGAAAAACAGAGACAGACAGAGAAACAGAAAGTGAGAAATCACCTCCACAGGGGGGATGGCCACACCGAAATCCCTTCTCCTTTCTCCTCTCAGGGTTTTGGGCACGCACGCACACACTCCTGGCATGAGTTTAAGCAACCCGGTCTGGCACTCGAACCGTGGTCGACTACATGGGAGTCCAGCAGCATAGCCATTATGCCAACTCCTGGTCCCCAAAAAGTATTCTTTTTATAAAAACTTTATTTATATTACTATTATTTTTAATTTGACCAGAAAGGGACAATGAGAAAAGTTGATTCCAGGTCTGGGACTCCAAATGTGGTTGGCCATGTGGGAGTCCAGCACCTTAACCCTAACCACTTGCTGGCTCCCCAAAAGTACCTTTATTTTCTATCTAGAGTTATGTTTTCTTTTCTCTCTCTCTTTTTTTTTTTAAGAGAGATTTTTGCTATAAGGTGTGTGTGCTTGCGAGAGAGACAGAAAGTGAGATATCACCACTTAAGGGGGATATCCACCACAGTCCTTTCTCCTCCATGCTACTCTCAGGATTTTGGACATGCACATATATGCACCTGGCATGAGTTTATTTTTTTCTTTTCTTTGAGAGGTTTTAGGTATAGGGCGCGTGCGCTCGCCAGATAGACAGACAGACAGAGAGACAAAAAGCGAGAAATCACCCCCCAGGGGGGATGGCCATGCCGCAATCCCTTCTCCTCCGTTCTCCTCGTGGGATCTTGGGCATGGACGCACTTGGGCATGGACGCACGCACACCCGGCGTGAATTTTAAGCCACTGGGTCCAGGACGTGAACCACGGTCGACTACATGGGAGTCCAGCAACATAGCCATTATGCTAACTGCTGGTCCCCACCTGGCATGAGTTTTAAGCCACCATATCTGGGATTTGGTGACCACAGTCAACTACATAGGAGTCCAGTGACATAACTATTATGCCATCTCCTGGTCCTGAGTTATGTTTTCTTTAGTACAAAAAAAGCAATGTTTTGAGAAGTTTGTCTTTTTTTTTTTTTCTTTTTTTAGTTTACTCATAATAGAATGCATGTGTGCTCATGTGAGAGAATAGAGTAAGGAGTACCCTCCACAGGGTTTGATCTCAGCCTGATCTCCTTTGTCCAGTCCTGCAGCCCATTGGATCATTGGCACTTGCACACCTGCCTAGCATGTTTCAGGCTGACCAGGCCAGGAGTTCAAACAGTGGCTTCCATGTGGTATCCGGCTTCTCTTCAACAGTGCATTCATTACCACTGCACCACAAAGCCAATCCTTCATTTAAAATAAAAAATTATTTATATTTATCATTATTATTATTTTAAATTTTCTATAGGGCATGTGCACTCACCAGAGGGAGACAGAAGAGAGAGAAGGTGAGAACTCAAGCCACCAGGTCCAGGACTTGAACTGCATTTGGCCATGTGAGAGAGTCCAAAGCCCTAACCACTATGCTACCTGCTGACCCTGCCAATCGCTCATTTTTATACAAGTAAAATATGTATTGTGAAAGTATTTGTGAATGGAAAATAAACTCTATTATATGTCAGAAGTAAATATTTAGGAGGTGAGGGACCTGCAGTTGGTGTAATGGCTATGTCACTGGAGTCCCCTATAGCTGACTGCGGTTCACGTCCTAGACCCGGTGGCTTAAACTCATGCCGGGCACGTGTGCATGCATGCCCAAAATCCTGAGAAGAGAATGGAGGAGAAGGGATTGCAGCATGGCCATGCGCCTGGGGGGGTGATTTCTCGCTTTCTGTCTTTCTGGCGAGTGCATGCTTTCTATAGCAAAAACCTCTCAAAAAAAAATAAATAGCAAATGAGCTCTTTGGAGAAAAGATAATGACATTACATTAGCAATTCTTTAAGGCATGTAAAAATGTGATTTACATTTTATATAGTGTTTGTTGATGGCAATAAATTCTTTTTTTTTTTTTTTTGGAGAGGTTTTTCACTATAGGGCGTGTGCGCTTGCCAGACAGACAGAGAGAGACATAGAGACAGAAAGCGAGAAATCACCCCCCAGGGGGGATGGTCACGCCGCAATCCCTTCTCCTCCATTCTCCTCTCGGGATCTTGGGCACGCACGCACACGCGCCCGGCGTGAGTTTTAAGCCACCGGGTCCAGGACGTGAACTGCGGTCCACTATGTGGGCCTCCAGTAACTTAGCCATTACGCTAACTGCTGGTTCCCGATGGTAATAAATTCTTTCCATGAAGGCTTCTTCCTTCATGTGTTTTTAAGTTACTGCTTTTACAAGGCCTCTCTAGTAATGACATTATCACATTATTCATTTTATAAGGCCTTTCTATAAAGCTGTTGTCACAAAAAATGTTAAACAGTCTCTCAACCTGTTGAGAACGTGATAGTCAAAAATCTTGTCTTCACACCTACCAAAAATTTGTAAAGGCAAATAATAACATCATTATCACCACAAAGTATTTATTATGTTTAATATGTTAACTAAACACAGTACTATTATATATTGTTTCACATCCTATTTTAGGTATTTAGTAGGAGAATACCTTATATATAAAAGATTTAAATAAGAACACTCTAGATATCTGGAGAACTTACCATATAGTTTGAAATTTTCCCATTCATTTAA
>NW_006207752.1:0-1583 GCF_000334495.1 Tupaia belangeri chinensis
ATCTTTTTTCTATATTTCTATATCTTCTAGTTATTCAGTTTGGGCCACAGAGTGTAGACAGTAGGTATATATTAAATGGATACATACAATGTTTCTCCTTCATAGCCTGGCTTAATTCACCAAGTAGAAGTCTTCCATATTCATCCACTTTCTATGAAAAGACTGGATCTTATTATTTTTTCATGGTTAAGTAGTATTACATAGAGTGTGTCTGCAACAGTTTTTCAATTCCTTCCTCTGTTTGTGGATATTGTGGTTGGTTATATGTCTTAGCAATTGTGAATAATGTTGCAATAAACATCCATGTGCAAGCACTTTTCTGATGAAGGATTCTTCTGTCCTTTAGGTAGATACCAAGGAGTGGAATTGCTGGATCACATGGCAGTTCTATTTGTAGATCTTTGAGGAGACTCCATGTTGTCCTCCACAGTGGCTGGACCAAATTACATTCCCACCTAGAAACAAGAGAATTCCAAAATTCAAACCATGAAAGCAGATAATGTATTTCCCATAGGGATGCCTCTTCTGTCTCTTGTCAGATATTTCTTCTGTTAGTTCCTTTAGCATCAAGAGGTGGCATGTTCTACAGAATTATTGTCGCTTATTGCAAAAGTGTCCTTGGAAACATACTGTTCCAGTTCTAAGAAATATGGGTTAATTTGAACCACAGACAAAAGCAAACAAGTTGAACATTTTTGTCTTCTACCCTTTTTGATATTAGGCCTTCATTTCCAGTAAGTCAGCCCCCTTTTCCTTTTACTCCATGGAAAAGTAAGAGCAAGATAAAAGCAAGTACCAATTTTATTCTACTCTGAGTCATTCTTACTGCTGTTTTCGTATAGTATTTTTAAAGCTCAGTGCTCAACTTCAACTGTGACATATACATATATTTAGTTAATTTTCTTATATTCTGACCTTTCCTGTGAAGGTTTATAACTTTCCTTTGCAGTTCAATTTCTCTCATAGTTACGTCTTCATTTATCTCTATTTGCAATCAAAGAGAACAGATCCCTCATTAAATAAATTTCATTAATTAAATACCTGTTACATTTTGTTATTCTTTAAAGTGTCTGATATTTAAATTTCCTCCACAATGAGTGATGTAATTTTATTTGAACCCCTTTCTCTGCCAATTCATATTTTAATTACCTTTGTTTAAATCTCTTTCTTTAGTTCATCTTCATTTGGGAATAAAGTGAAATAGAAACAAAAATATAGTAAAATCATGCATTATTTGGTTGGCAAAAATGTTGTTACTGAAGTCATTCAGAAACCTAACCTATACTTTCTACAAGGGCAATGGTTTATTTTAGCTCATCTCTTATTCTGTACTGTGGGGACTTTATACAACATTGCTATTATGTTATTGAGTATTCACTGTATGAGGGTACTTTAAAAAGTTCATGGAGAAATAGAAATAAAGTATGAGTTTATTTTGGTGCAAAATTTTTTTTAATTGATGTAGTTTTTTTTTTTTATAATACACATTTTCTATTGGCTCTTGAATACTTCTATATATGTTTAATAACACCCAATGAACTTATATATATATATATTTTTTAGAGAGTTTTTCTTTTTTTTTT
>NW_006207752.1:1972-3974 GCF_000334495.1 Tupaia belangeri chinensis
GTCCTAAAAAAGGAAGTGAAACAAAGACCATTAAATTCACTCAGGGCTTTCGGACAAGTCACCTGGGTGACACATTCCAGGAGCCTAGAATGTGGGCACAGAAATAAATGCCAAGGAAACTTGTTTTTATAACAAAAAGAAAATCAAGAGGAATGGTAGGTAGTAACAAGTGATTATTGTAAAGGAGAAAAGAGATGGAGATTCACATTGTAAATCTGTTGCCAACTGCCAATTAAGGATGCCTTTAGTTACTCTGGGCATAGCTTTAGGCCTAACCAAAGACTCAGAGTCTTTCACTGATTGCTCTCGATTGCTTTTCTATCTCAAATTAATTGCATTCAGTCCCTGTTTATTTTTTCTAAAATACATTGGCCACTGTAGGCCAGTTGCATGGTGGTTAAGGAAACTGGATCCCATACGGCCACCATGATTCGAGTCCTAGATCTGAAGACCTGGAAATCACACTGGGTGCATGTGTGTGTGTGCTTGAAATCCTAGATCATAATGGAGAAGGGATTTCAAGGTGGACATCCCCCATTGGGGATGCTTTCTCATTTTTCCATTTGCTCTCTCTTTATCTCTCTCCAGGGAGAGATATTAATATTAAATAATGTATATATTAAATACAAGAAAGTTCTCAGCCTGTGTGTGTAAGTGTACATGTCCCTACAGTACATTAGTGTGTACATGTTTATCTGCATCCTGTCTTGATTAATTTCAAATGTGAATTTTCAATAAATACTAATTTCTTTTTTTTTCCCTCCCCACAATATTTACATTGATTTCTTTTCATTTCATTTTCAGAGGGACCTTCAAAAATAACTGGTCAAGTTTATGACACTCCAATTCTTCCAAATTGCTTTTAAGTAACTGGCTTCTTGATATCTGTACATTTTCTCTCTATTTATCTATAGGTCATCCTTTGCCTCTCCATTCTCTGGAATGTCTAATCAGCCCACCTCAATTCTTTGGTTTTGAACTTTTCCTATATTAAGTTCAGTGAAAAGCCACAGCATGATATTAAAATTTATCCCCTACTTTCTATTTTCTTATTTTCTTTTGTAATTGTCTCTACACTGAGTTGTCGTGATATTATACCCTAACATTTCCTATGATGCTTGAGATGTCTTTCATAATATATGGTTCCACTTCTCAGAAATAATCAATCTATTTAAGTCGGAAAATAACTCATGGATGTGTTTTAAATTTCTGTCCTTCTTCCTTGCTGACTTTGTGTCTTCCATTTAAATAAAATGTTTCTTTCTTCCTTTTACTGTCCAAATAAGAAGGAAAAGAAAAACACCAAGTCCTAATAATGTATTTAAATTTCTATCTCATTACTTCCTGTTCCCATTCCTTTGTCTTCAAATCAAATCTTCACCTTCCTCACTCTAAAACTTATGTTTTATATGATTTTATCTGATCTTTTCAACTAAGTTTGCCATATTTATTAGCTATTCAAATTTCTGCATTATCACCTATTTCATTAGTGTCATAGATATATTTACTGAAGACACATCGTTTATTTCAACTAAATACATCAATATTTATCAAAACTTGTATACTTTTCTGTTCTCT
The DNA here is from genome assembly GCF_000334495.1 of Tupaia belangeri chinensis. NCBI lineage: Eukaryota > Metazoa > Chordata > Mammalia > Scandentia > Tupaiidae > Tupaia > Tupaia belangeri. The sequence goes on from NW_006207752.1 coordinate 3,551, forward strand.
AATGTGTAACTTTTTCCAAGACATCTCAGTTCATTTGATTTCCACTTCTTTTGAACTTAATAATCATTTAGTTTTGTTCAAAATTTTATAAATAATGTGATACCTTTCATTCAAGAATGATTACAAAAAAAAATTCTAGTACAATAAAGTTAGGTACTGATGGTGGACAAATATTAGAGGAGTCATATAGGAATGAACTTTTGTGTTCTCGTTAGGAGCAATAAATCTTCCTTTAAGTCATGGTTAGTGGTGACTGTATACTACATAGCTACCACACTAACCAGAACTGACTGTTAAAGTTGTATAGCATCATATAGCCCACATATCAATAAATAAAAGTGTAAAAACATAGAAAAGAATCAAGAACATTTTAAAAGATAACTATAAGAATTAAAATTCCTAAACCTTTTTCTCAGGAAAGAAT
>NW_006207752.1:4099-4327 GCF_000334495.1 Tupaia belangeri chinensis
TTGTGTTGTGTTTTGTGTGTTGCCATAGTTGTGTTTCTCTGCATTCTAATATATTTAATTTTAAAAGTAAATTTTTCAATGAGTTTGAAATTTCTTCCTTGTTCTTTCCTATAATATTTACCTTTATTTTTTCCATTTATCTAAGTAGCTTATAAAAAATCAGTAATTTTTCTAAGATTATTTGACATCTAACTTCTTAAAATGACTATTTCTAATGTCTTCAGTATT
>NW_006207753.1:0-3137 GCF_000334495.1 Tupaia belangeri chinensis
TCGGCTCTGGGTTTGAGCTCTGCTCTGGGTCAGGCCCAGGTTCTGGATGTCACCCAGGGTGGGACACAGGAGATACACGGGCCCTCAAAAGCCAGGTTTGGAACCGGGGAAGATGGTGGCAACCATCACAGAATGGTGGATGCTGGTCGAGATGGCCGACGAGGTGGGCCCCGGCCGGAGCGGCTACGACCAGCCCTGTGCCGGGCGGGTGGGAAGGCGTGCGTGTACTCGGCGAGGCTGGCGCAGTCTGCCGGAAGCCGGCGTCGCTCTGGCCCGGCTTCAGGGAGGGGCAATCCCCGCGCGGGGGGCTCTGGGTTTGAGCTCCGCTCTGGGTCGGGCCCCGGTTCTGGCATGTCACCCGGGGCGGGACGCAGGAGACACATGGGCCCTCAAAATCCAGGTTTGGAGCTGGTGCTGGAGCTAAGTAGTGAAAATGCGCCCTAAGGCCCCCGACTGGGGAGGAAGGAGGTCAGGGCCTTGGAACTGTGGGGCAGTTATGTGGGAAGAAAGATTGTAATAAGCTGGACTTTGTTTTGTCGAGAAAGGAAGGTGTTTAAAATGAAGCCAAGTGGTTTAGGGCTTTTAACAGTGAAGTCGTGAAGTTGTTTGTCATTCTTCCGCCTGTATCTCTTTTTCTGTCTTAGGAAGACCCAACTATTTTAGTAGATTTTTAGAGAGTAACTTTTTGAAAGGCTAGCTATTTCGCTTATGAAAAACAGTAAGAAAGCATAATGTCAGTCCAGGAGACTTCATTCAGCAACTGAGCTTCCCTGCACTGCCTTGCAAAATGCGTGCTTCTGACTCCCAGCTGTGCCATACAGGGTCAATGAGGAACTGAATTTTTAATTTAACTTAGCTTCAATAGAAATTCAAACAGTCACGTGTGACCAGTACCTACCGTATTGGGCTCCTCAGATCTAGGTGCAGGGAACCTGCCAAGTGCTCACAGAATGTACTTTCATTTAAGGTGAATGAATTTCACTTTTTGAAATTTTTTTGAAACTTTTTGCTGCTTACTCAGAAGGACAGTGATGGTGTCTCCCACTGCAACACATACAGGAATTTTTTTCTTGAAAAATGGTTGAGAGAACACTTGTGGCTCTCCTACCCTTATGTTTGCTTAAGAAATGCCAAACATAGGTTAATTGTAGCCACTAAACTTGAATTTTTTTTTTAAGAAATGATTTTTTTTAAAAAAACAAGTAAATAATTTTGTCAAAGACCGTTTACTCTAACTTGTCATGCCCTAAAACTGGAGATTGCCTTTTGCATGTTGCATTTCCTGGCCAGGAAAATCAGTGGCATTTGTGATTATTAATTTTCTAGGAAAGTAGTATCTCAACTTTGGTAGGAGGGATTTCTTTTGGGATGTGTTGTTAACTAGTGACTTGGACAGATGTTTGCCTGATGGAATACAATTATTGAGAAAATTCAAAGGTATTTAGATTTATTCCTAAATGAATTGAGTCACTTCAGCAAAATTTAACAATCATCTGAGAGACTTCTGTTCTTGCTCCCAGTTTCATGCACTTTGTGTATAGAAGTTGAGTCTTTCACATTGGGTCGTCAGAATAGTCACTACTTTTCCACTGACCCAGTAGAAATAACTGTGTTTGTACGTGTATCATATATGTATAGTTTCGAAGGAGAAATAACTGTGTTTGTACGTGTGGCATATATGTATAGTTTCGAAGTTATTTCTCCATTGACTTGAAAAGTTTTTTTTTTTTTTTTTTACAGATATTTGTGTATGCACTCAATGGAGAGACAGAAAGAGAGAAACCACCCCTGGGGGCATGGCCACACCACAATCCCTTGTCCTCCATTGTCCTCTCAGGAATTTGGGCACACACACTCCTGGTACGAGTTCGAGCCACCAGGTCTAGGACTTGAACCACAGCCAAATAAGTGGGAGTCCAGTGACGTCCAGTCCATTACACCATCTGCTGGTCCCTCGACTTGAAAACATAAGCTGCAGAATTTGTCAACAATTTTCCAGTCTCCAAATTCCGGTTTGGGTTTTTTAAACTGGTGCATAGTTACTTTCTTTCCATCTAATATTTGAAAATAATTTATATTTAGCTTTCTGAATGCATTTTTCAAATGATTTTTCCAGTGGCAGCACATTCAATTAGGGACCCCTTCACTGACTGACTTGGTGTTTAGTTGATATCTGGAATCTTCCGCATGAAAAGGAAGCTTGGTCTTTAGATCTCTTAACACCTGCTGACATGGAAAACACTACGTGCTTCTGGAGAGCTGTGATAGAAAAAAGTTCTGCAATTCCTTTAAGTATATATACCCTTTGTATTTCTTCTGCCACATTCCAAGAATTTAAAGAGATTTATTGGGATAGAAAATATAGTAAAATGTATAAAACATTAAGAGTTGTGGCAACTAGAGGGACCAGCTGATGACGTGATGGTTACATCACTGGACTCCCATGTGGTCGACCGTGGTTTGAGTCCTGGATCTGGTGGCTTAAAACTCACGCTGGGCACGTGTATACGTGTTCCCAAAATCCCAAGAGGAGAATGGAGGAGAAGAGATGGCAGCGTGGCCATCTTTCCTGGGGGTAATATTGCACTGCTTTCTGTCTCTCTGGCTCTCTCTTTCTCTCTCACCGGCAAGTGCACATACCCTATAGCAAAAGTCTCTCAAAAAATAAAATAAAGAATTGTGGCAACTGGGGCCAGCAGGTGACAGTTCAAGTCCCAGACCTAGCAACTTGCTTTCTCTCTCTCTCTCTCTCTCTCTCTCTCTTGTCAGAAGAAAAAGTAAAAATAATAAATAATTGTTTAAAATAATAAATGAAGAATTGTGGTAGCTGATTTTCATAAAACTGATAACTCATCCATGGATAGATGGAGGTGGTAGACTAGTTAAGTGGTAAAGTGTTTCATTAGTTGTTTCCCACCAGTAAAAATTTAAATTACCTGAAGGATTGGTAGTCAATATTGTTTTGTTGTTGTTGTTGTTTTGTTTTTTAAAGAATTATTGTTATTTAACTTTATTTATACCACTTATTTATGTATTAATTTGACCAGGTGAGGTAGAGTGAGAGAGAGAGAGAGAGCAAGCCAGCTACCAGGTCTGGGACTCAAAAGGCAGTCGACCATGTGAGAGTCCAGTGGCCT
>NW_006207754.1:0-335 GCF_000334495.1 Tupaia belangeri chinensis
GAACTAACATATTTGTCAAAGTAGAATTATTATTTTATACAACTATCCTCAATTATACGTGTTTTGGTACCAGATGATGGCTCAGCAGTAATATGCAATGTTCTTAAAGACAGTTCCACATGGAGTTTCACAGTCCAGATAACTTCTAGAGTATACCTACTCATGTACCAGGGTCAGCTGAAGACTGGAAGTGGATTGGAGCATCAAGACCCTGTTAAGGGTTCTCTATCATGGAAAAAGTAAGTAAATAAACTTACACCAGCAAGTGGCATAGTGGTTACAACTCTGGACTCTCACATGGCTGATATGGTTCCAGTCCCAGACTGGGGGCGTGG
>NW_006207755.1:0-1476 GCF_000334495.1 Tupaia belangeri chinensis
CATGCCTAGTCTAGATAGCCTTATCAATGGTATTGTCTCAAATTATGTTGCTCGTACACAGGTAAATCCTAAAACCCTCAGGCAAGGCTCCCTTGGGAATCAAGTCTCAGGAAAAACAAACAAACAAACAAAAAACCCATAGGGAACATTGGGAAAATCTATAGTGTCTAATAGTTCAGTCTCTAAATGAAATAAAGCTAACTAATGTAAGACTAGCCTGGTTTTGCTTTTCTTTAAAAAGCCACCTTAAATAAATGTAAATGGAGTAAATGTTTATAATTGAACTTGTCTGTTGAATTAAGGCAATTTTAAATATTAAACTTGTAAAGATAAAAAGTTTCATCAAAACAGAACGAGCAGAAGATTCTTTCTGCTGCAGATAAAGACTCTCCCCAGCTGTTAGAATTTCTCCCTCTGCTGCTCCTTTGCAGGAGAAGTGGATAAAAAATTTTCTCCCCCTCCCTGAATTAGAAGATGAGAAATTAATCACTGAGAAGTTAGAACAGACTGAGTGAGAGGCAACTCAGTATAATGTTAACAGACATTCCGTAGTAGCTCTGAGTCAGGAAAAGACATTCGTTCCTATTTCACTGGAGCTATCACAATTGCAGATAATCCCCTGGCTACAACTCATACTGGAAAAGCTATTAAAAATGTTGTTGCTCATTGTTTAAAAGATCATGGAATGGACCCGACTCTGTGTTGATATGGGGTCGAGAAGATGTTTGTGTTTTTTTTCCCACAGGACAATGATGGAACTCGCTGGCTTCCAGAACACTTGGTGCAGTTTATGGACACCCAGAAAGACCAGGAGGATGTTGTGCCTATGGATCTGCCTAAAGATGGTGACATTCGCTGAAGCAGAAATCTACTGGACAGGACTATTTCCAGAGAGAATCAGACGGTTCATATGATAGCTCCTCGACCAGAAAACAACTCTGTTAACGTGACACAACCCCAGTATCTTCCCCCTTGTGTCAAAGAAAGTAATCGCCTGGACAATTGGACCTTATTCTGGAAAGAAAGATATAGGTATGAAGATGCATTTATGGTAGAAAATGTTAAGAGAAAGAGAACATTTCAATATTGAAAAAAATTTTGTATGATAACATTTTTGTCCTAAAGTAAGATGGCTGGATTATTTTCAGAATGAAAAAAGTAAAAGGGAACAAATAATCAAGGAATAAAGCATGTTGCAAAAGGTTTGAGTTACGTTGAAGACGGTCTGAGAGAGAACTGTAAAAGATGTATATATAACAGATGGTATCTGAGGGGGCCGTAAAACAATCGGTATGCTTAACACAAAATTTACACCTGGGAAACCGGATCGATGGGTTGCATGTGTGCTCTTTTGTCTGATGTCATGCGTTGTATCAGTGGATTTGTGTCACCCCTAAAATCTATAATAAAAGGCAACATGATTGGGAAAAGGTCAAAAATAAAAACATTTACAAGGTGTCTGGTGCCGGGCCAATG
>NW_006207756.1:0-753 GCF_000334495.1 Tupaia belangeri chinensis
TTTATTTTATTTTAATTTTATTTTATTTTATTTTATATGATAGAAGTAAGGGGTGCTATTTTTAAAATATCGATATATATATACATCTGAAAGCATGGTTTGTTAATTTTTTTATGTGACTGGTAATATTTTTGCCTTTATACATTATAAGGTCTATGTTGCAAATATTCTTCTTTATTGTTATCTACCAGAAAAACTTTCACAAGCTTATTGAAATTAACAGGCATGTCTGTGTTTCAATTATTATTATTTATAAAAATAAGTAGGATTTCTCTTTATTTCTCCAGTTTTTATTCATTTCTTTACTTTGTAATACTGAAGCAATAGCATTGGGTTGTCAGAAAAGTCATGTCACATTTTTGCATAGAAATAAATGAAAAATGTGTCATGAGTTTTCCAGCAATCTAGTATATTCTCAGTGAGTTAGAGTGGATGCCATCAGGTGGCATGATGGTCAAGATGTGAGACTCCCACGTGGCTGACTGCATTTTGAGTCTTGAACCTGGCAACTTTATTTCTTAAAACAATAATTAGTGATAGTCAATAACATTGTTTTCTTGCAGTACCTATTCCTGTTTCTAGAGTCAGGAGATACTCCTGGCTTCCATCTCAGAGCCAAGTTTGATAACCATAAACACATGAAGGTATTTATGTAAGGTATATCACAAATGATTTCTTACTTTTTTTAAAATCATTTTTTTATTTAATTTTATCCACTATTGTTTTTAAAATTTGTTGTAGGGCATGTGTGCT
>NW_006207757.1:0-511 GCF_000334495.1 Tupaia belangeri chinensis
GTGGGAGTGCAGTGTCTTAATCACTATGCCAGCTGCTGGCATCTAGACACTGAGTTTTAATGATAGATAAAAACCTAGAGAGAATCGCCTTTAAAAGTAAAAGATGAGGCCTTCCACTCCTCATGAAGATATTAAATTATTTTGCCAGAGTCACACTTTTAACTTATTTGATTAACAGGATAAACTTATCTAGCAGTTTACCTGATTCATATTATGGAATTATGTCTTTTCTTTTAGTGCCATGAGATCCTAAGTAATACCACTTTGGGAGCTTCAGACAAATTATTTACTCTTTCTTGTTTTTACTCCCTGTTCTGTAGATAAATGGGGCCAAAGTGGATACTTATATATTCTCCAGCCATAGCACTATATGGTTAGTAAGTGCAAAATTAGGAGAAACATTCCCGAATTCTATACTACATGCTCAGTCAGCAGTTTCACTCTGCTCCCTGTGTTATGGCAAGCTTTGGTCCTTATGTCTCAGTGAGAACCTTTACTTGTTTGATATCCC
>NW_006207758.1:0-1479 GCF_000334495.1 Tupaia belangeri chinensis
TTTTCAATATTTAATTTTATTTTTTATTTTCATTCTTTTAAAAATTTTCTATGGGACACATGCACCCATCAGAGAGAGAGCGAGCGAGCGAGTGAGAGAGAGAGAGAGAGAGTGTGCAAGCTACCCAGGTCCAGGACTCAAACCATGGTCAGTCATGTGGGACTCCTCAAACACCAAACTACCTGCTGGCCCTTTTCACATATTTATTTTTTTAATCACCACTCTCAAAATGTATTTTCTAAATCAGACATTTACAATATGTTGCTTTATTAAGTATGCTACATTTCTACATGTATGCTTTTATCATATAAATAGCAATAAAAAGTAGTATTTGTTCTCAAAGAAAGCTGTGTTTTGAGGGATATTGAAGGTTTTTTGGTTTGTTTGTTTGTTTTTTATTCTTCATAGAGCAGGTGAGCTTACCTGAGAGGGGCAGAGAGAGAGAGAAAGCTAGAAATCACCCCTCAGTGTGGGATGGCTATGCCACAATTCCTTCTCCTCCAGTCTGCTCTCAGAATTTGGGGCATGCACCCACACACAACTAGTGTGATTTTCAGGCCACCAGGTTCAGGCCAACTGCCATCAGCCATGTGGGAGTGCAGTGTCTTAATCACTATGCCAACTGCTAGCACCTAGACACTGAGTTTTAATGATAGATAAAAATCTAGAGAGAATCGCCTTTAAAAGTAAAAGATGAGGCCTTCCACTCCTCATGAAGATGTTAAATTATTTTGCCAGAGTCACACTTTTAACTTATTTGATTAACAGGATAAACTTATCTAGCAGTTTAGCTGATTCATATTATGGAATTATGTCTTTTCTTTTAGTGCCATGAGATCCTAAGTAATACCACTTTGGGAGCTTCAGACAAATTATTTACTCTTTCTTGTTTTTACTCCCTGTTCTGTAGATAAATGGGGCCAAAGTGGATACTTATATATTCTCCAGCCATAGCACTATATGGTTAGTAAGTGCAAAATTAGGAGAAACATTCCAGAATTCTATACTACATGCTCAGTCAGCAGTTTCACTCTGCTCCCTGTGTTATGGCAAGCTTTGGCCCTTATGTCTCAGCGAGAACCTTTACTTGTTTGATATCCCAAGATCCCATGAAAAAAGAACTGCCAATGGCAGTAAGGGAAGGCATAGCTTCGTGCAGGGAGGAGCGAGCTTCCTTGGTTATAGCCCGTGAATGTGATTGTTCATTGTAAAGTCCAGGTGGTAAAGACAAGAGAAGAGGATACATCTTATGGCCTTATCTTTTTGTTCTCACACTGTCTCTCAAATGAGGTGAAAATGTTTGCTATTAAAGAGTGAATGAGAATAAAAATAAGAAGAGCCCTTTTAAAATTTTTTGGAAAATTCTGTTTTTGTTACTCAGAAATGAGGCAGAATTTTTAAAATGTCAGTGACCTGTACTTAGAATTAAAGATAAGCACAAATGCATATTTTCTGGCTAGGATCATGACAATTAAATTG
>NW_006207759.1:0-2229 GCF_000334495.1 Tupaia belangeri chinensis
TATTGGGCCAGCCCTGTAGTTTAGTAGATAAGGGAACTGGATCCCAGATGAATAACTGTGGTTTGAACCCTGGCCCCTGGCATGATAGACACACTAGATGCATATGCATGCATGTTCCAAATCCCAATAGGATGGAGCAATGGATGAGGAGGGTTTGCGGTATGACCCTCCCTCTTCGTTTATCTCCATCTCACCCTGGGAAAAAAAAGGGGAGGAGGAAGAAATTTGGATCAATTCTTTTTTTTTTCTTTTTTTCTTTATCATAAGGGATGTGAACAAATGTTGTGTAGGACCTCCTGAGTCAGGATGGAGGTTTGCAATCAACCAGCCTTCATATCTGGTTCATAAAAGGTGCTTCATCATTGTGAAAACTCTTAAAACTATTACAGGGTCACACTCATTTCAAATTTATTCCTACCTTTCTATTGAAAGGTATTTTATTTTGTAAAATAGATCACAATCTTTCACTGTTAATCTTAACAATGCACAACTTCAGTATTGTTGTATACATAGCTCAATCCCAATATATAGTTAAAATATTCACAAATGTGAGAAAAACAATGGAAACAGTGTAAGGATGTTTTAACAAATATTTAAATCTGTGAAGTTAAACTCATTTTAATGTTTAAGAAAGAATAGATTATTATTATTATTAGTAACTGCTTTTTATGATAAATTAAATAATAAATATAATGTTAAAACTGTGGAGTAAATTTAAACTATAAAAAATTCAAAATCGATATTTATTTTATTTTCAGAGACATAAAAAATAAATGTTATATATTCTCTGTAATAGTTTGACTGTTTGAGTGTCTCCTTTCCCCTTCTTAAACTAAAATATTGATTTTTTTTTTATTTTGCCAGAGGGCACATGTACTCATCAGAGAAAGACAAAGAGAGACAGACAGAGAGAGAAAGTGACAATGAGAAGGAAAGAGAAATTGTCCCCTAGGGGGACTGGCCATGGTATAATCCCTTCTCTTCAATCTCCTCCTGAAATTTTGGACATGCATGATTTTCACCCACCAATCCAGTACTTGAACTGTGGTCAGCTATGTGGGAATCAAGTGCCTTAACCACTACACCACCTGCTGTCTCCAGTTGAAATCTTAACCCCTAGTGTGATGGTATTTGGAGATGGGGTCTTTGGGAGGGATTAGATCGTGATGGTGGAAGCATCATGAATCAACTTAGCACTCTTATGAAAAGGGCCCCAGAGAGCTGGCCAGTCCCTTCCACTGTGTGAGAACACAGAAAATAGAGGCCATTTGTAAAGGAAGCAGACCCTCATCAAATCTACCGGCACTAGATCTCAGACTTTCCAGCCCCTAGAAGTGTGAGAATTGAATTTTTATAGTTTATAAGCCATTCAGTCTGTGGAACTTTTCTTACTGTGGCCTGAACAGATAGATAGGCTCACTTAATGGGAAAAGGAAAGATTTCATTGGAATGCATGTAATTTAAACTTTAGTCTCAGTTTTATTTCCTCAGGTCATTTTCTGCTTACATATTGGTCTGACTGGGTCTACCCAGGTGATAGGACATAAGTATCTGAGATAATTACCTAGTAAATTTTTTCTTTTCTTCTTTTATTTTCTTTCTTTCTTTTTTGTTTTTAGAGAGAGATTTTTGCTATAGGGTTTATGTGCTCACTGGAGAGACAGAAAGAGACAGAGAGACAGAAAGAGAGAAATCAAATCCCAGGGGGATGGCCATGCTTCAATACCTTCTCTTCTATTCTCCTCTTAGGATTTTGGGCATGCACACACCCACATGTGTCCAGTATGAGTTTTAAGGTGTTGTGTCCAGGACTTGAACCATGGTCGACCACGTAGAAGTCCAGTAATGTAACCATTACACCATCTGCTGGTTCCAATTAACTAGGAAATTTAAGCCCAGAATTATTTTTTTCATCAAGAGGCACTAAGATTATAGAAATTGACTTTCATAGTCTTTTACTAGATTATTATTATTATTTTTTTCTTTTTAGAGGAGACAAGATCAGATGTCTCCTGGAAGCCTAGCTGGCCACTCATTTAGTGACTTTCTGGGTTGGCAGTAAGTTGGTGAAGGCATATAGCTGTTCTGGATCCTGGTTCTGAGCTTTGCAGGTGCACAAACTTGAGCTAGACACAGATCATCCTAATCGAATCTGTGAGAGTCTTATGTATACTGAAGTGCAAACTGATTTTGAAAGATCATCTCATTTTGTCTGGGTGAAGTACACTG
>NW_006207760.1:0-2933 GCF_000334495.1 Tupaia belangeri chinensis
GAAAACACAGGGGAAACTCTTGGAGACAGTGAGGTAGGCACGAGCTTCTTAAATAAGACTCTAACTTCGGGGTGGACGATGTGGGATCTGGCTGCCTTAACGAAGGCCCTATGATGCTTTTTAAAAAAGGCTTCAGGAAATGAAAGTCTGGAAAGAATGTACCTTTCCCCTGTTCATCTCTGTGGGTAACTACATTCGCGGTTAATAGATCCGGTATTTGATTCCTTCACATGCCGGCTTGCTGACTTTGGAGAACATTATCGGACTCACGGATCTGTGCCATTCCTTTGGTGCTGTGTCAGTCACTACTGTAATAGCTGTGAAGAAGTTGCTTTGTTTCCAGCGCATCATGTTGTCCCACCTTAGTGACGATGTTCTATTTCACTTGTCCTGTGTCATAGGTTGCTTTTTGGTGGCTAAGTCATGTGTCAATGACTAAGTCAACTAATTTCCTACCACATAACAACTTCTGGATACCCTTGCTATGGGTACCCAATCATGACTGATTGCAGTTTGTGTCCTAAACCTGGTGGCTTGAAAATCATGCCGAGTGCATGTGTGTGCATTCCCAAGATCTCAGGAGGAGAGGGAAGGAGAAGGTATTACAACATGGCCATCCTCTCTGGAGGAAGATCCCTCCCACCGTGTCTGTTTCTCTCTTTCTTGTGAGTGCACATGCCCTAAGGCAAAAATCTCTTAAAAAAAAAAAAGAAAAAGAAAAATATTTTTCTTGTATGTCCTAAAATTTTCTATTTTCAAAATTTGTAAAAATAAGCTCTAAGAAAGACATACTAACAGCCATAAAGCATATGAAAAAAATGCTCAACATCCCTCATTGTAAGGGAGATGCAGATCAAAACCACAATGAGATACCACCTGACCCCAGTCAGATTGGTGAAGATTAAAAAATACAAATAATGAGGGACCAGCAGTTAGCATAATGGCTATGCTGCTGGACTCCCATGTAGTCGACCGTGGTTCGCGTCCCAGACCTGGTGGGTTAAAACTCACGCCAGGTGCGTGTGCGTGCAAGCCCAAGATCCTGGGAGGATAATGGAGGAGAAGGGATTGTGGCGTGGCCATCCCCCCTGGGGGGTGATTTCTCTCTTTCTGTCTCTCTATCTCTCTCTGGCATAGTTGATGGGAATGTAAATTGGTCCAACCACTGTGAACAATATGGAGGTTCTTCAAAGACCTACAAATAGAATTATCATATGAACAAGCAATTATACTCTGGGGTATCTACCCAAAGGATAGGAGAATGCTCGGTCAGAAAAGTACTTGCACATCAGTGTTTATTGCGTCATTATTCACGATTGCTAAGACATGGAACCAACTCAAATGTCCATGAACTGATGAATGGATTGAACGTATACTCCATGGATACTATTCAGCCATAAAAATCCACAAGGCCCTGGAATTTGATAGAAAGTGGATGAGTATGAAAGATTTGTTGCTGAGTGAAGCAAGTCAGGCTATGAAAGAGAGACATTGTATGTCTCCACTTAACATACACCAAGTGTCCACACTCTATGGTAGAGACTGAAAGACATTAAAAACTGTAATGGACACTAGAGACAAAGTGGAAAGAGAGCGTGGGAGGGGAAGGGCATAGGGAAGGAAATTTGGGGAGAAATGGAGAGGTAAGACACTTGTGAGACACAGATAAGGTTTATTATCTGATGACGAGTATGTGTATAATGGTCTTAACTGGGCTGCACTGAGGTATAAATCATGCTGGGTAAAGTCTCTTCACAATCTAAATGATATATAGTGATGTAATGTATGAATAATAATAATTTAAAAAAAATAAGCTCTTATTGGGATCAACAAATGGTGTAATGGTTACATTGCTGGACTCCCATGTAGTTGACCATGGTTCAGGTCCTGGACCTGGTGGCTTAACACTCATGCTGTGTGTGTGTGAGTGTGGCTGAAGATCTGGAGAGGAGAATGGAAGTGAAGATATTGAGGTGTGGCCGTCCTCCCGGGGAGGTGGGTGATTTCTCACTTTATGTCTCTTTGTCTTGCTGGTGAACGTACATGCTCTATAGCAAACATATCTCTCTCAAAAAAAAAAAAGCTCTAATTAAAAGTAAAGAAAAATTAAAATTTTTATCATTAATCATAAAAAAATGCAAATCAAAACCACAATAAGATACCATCTCACTCATGTGAGAAAGGCTTTTATCAAGTATGTGGGGGAGATAGAACACTTACACATTTTTGGTGAGAGTGTAAATTAGTAGGATCACTATGAAAATCAGTATGGATGGAGCCAGCAGCTATGGTAGAGTGCCACCGGATGAACGACCACCAAAGCCAGATTAAGTTTAAAGGGAGTCTTTATTAGCTGGCCAGCGACTACAGTCTGAGGCTCGGGGAGGGGGGCCGAGAGTCAGAACTGCAGCTCCCACTGAAGTTGGAGTCATCTCTTTATAGGTGGTCAGTTACCAGGGGTTTCTATGCAAGCAGTTACAGAAGCTGAATCAAGCAGGTTCATTATTTCTGAGGGGAGTGGGGTTTCCATGCAAGCAGTTACATTGCTAAACAAAAGGGTTTCGGGCTAGTTAGCAAAGACAGTAGCAGGTACAGGATGCATCCTGGATATGGTTTTCTATATGGCTAGCACAAGCTATTTTCTCATGGGAAGAGCAAGCAGGTTTGAAACAGACAGGCATGTTAGGGTAAGGGAACAAAATGGACAAACAGTTGTTCATATGCAAGATCTGATATGCGGCCTTCCACGCAGATTGCATAGTGGTTATGGTGCTGGACTTTCACGTGATTGACCATGGTTTGAGTCTTGGACCCAGCAAATTGAAACTCACTTTGAGTGCATGTGCATGCCTGCCCATACATCTTTTTCTTTTTAATTCAAAAAATTAAAAAAAATTTTTTTCTTTAAATTTATTATTTTTTACATCAATTCA
>NW_006207761.1:0-1007 GCF_000334495.1 Tupaia belangeri chinensis
TGGTATTTGTATATAGGGAGGGATTGACAGCTTGCTTTATTTGTGTTGAGTATGATTTATCTGTAGTCTGCCTGTTTTTCTGAAATATTTCCTTGCCCAAAAGCTGCATTTATAGTTGATAACAAGCTGCTTATTTCAGGCCAGCCTGTAGCCTAGTCATTTAGATTGCTGAATCTCACACGGCTAAGAGTGGTTTTCAGCTTGGTCACACAAAAAGCACACTGGACATGTGTGTGCGTGCCCCAAATTCCAAGAGGGCGACATGGAGGACAAGTAACTGTCACATGACCACACCCCTTTGGAGGGTGTTTTCTCTTTTTTTCTTTCTCTTTTTCTCTGTGTGGCAAGCACATGCACACTCTGGCTTTTAAGAAATGAAAAGGCTCCGTGATTTTAATTTTTCAGCCTGGGATGTACCAACTTTCATGTGATTGAGGTGCTCACATTACAGACATAATTTCTAAAAAGTGCAAATTTGAAGTCTATAACATGATGTGACAGGACACATAACTGTTAATTCATTACTACAGAAGCAGATTAACTTACCTGTCATCACACACTTCTTGTTTTGGTAGCAAAAGCAGTAAAAAAATCTACTTAGTGAACACAATTTCTTTTTTTGTAATCTTTATATATATGTATGTATATATGTTTGTTGTATACATTTAATTTGAGTGTATATTTGTTGTTTACATTTAATCATCTTTACAGTGTACCACATGGCTTTTCCCAGCATGAATACCACGCGTATCAGTCAAGACAAAGACATAACCATATATATCACCATCAGCAAATAACTTTCCATTCTGTGTCAGCTGAACATTTTGTTTGTTCTACCTGTTCCCCTCCCTTTCTTCCCATCTTACTCCTGCCATGACCACCCACCTTCTGATCTCTGGTGTCTACAGTTGCCCTCTCTGCTATTTTACCTTCCCAACTTTTAGTTTCTGCTATAGAGCACAGGTATATATTGAATGGGGGTATACAAAGTGTCTTTCATAGCCTGG
>NW_006207762.1:0-2393 GCF_000334495.1 Tupaia belangeri chinensis
CTGGCTGGGATGCTGCTGGGCGAGGCACCTGAGGTGGTTCTGGTCCCAGAGACCTCTGCAGATGTTGGCCTTGGTCTCGAGGAGTGTTTTCTTCTCTAGTTCACACAGTGGGACACAGGGCTCAGCAGTGAGGAACTTGCTCAAGGACACACAGCGGGGCACACTGACCGGGACCAGTCATGCGGGGCACACTGACCGAGACCAGTCATGCCTCCCACACTGGCCGAGTGCCTGGGTACACAGCTGGGGCCCTCAGCACAGCTGCCGGCTCTGAGGGGTGACCTCCCTTCTGTTTGGGGTCAGCCCAGACGTCAGAGCATCCTCACCCTGGCAGTGTGGTCACGGTGGTCTGGGTGGTTCCATGCCGAGGGCTGTCCTGTGTACCTGGGGTGTGCACTGCCTTCCTTGTGACTACGTGAGGCCCGTGGCAATGCTCACCCTCCAGGGGTGACAGTGAACCTGTCTCCAGGTACGGGTGAGGACTCTGTGGAGAGCACTCCAGGGCTTGGAGCACCTGGCTGACTGGGGCATCCCTGCCTGACGGTGGAGGAGCTGCTCCTCCTTCCCTCCATAGTGGGTAGGGGCCAGTGATACCAACAGCATATTCCCCGTCATGGTGGTGTCCTCAGTGTCAGGTCTTCAGGAGGCCACAACTAATGTCCTCATTGCCACTCGGGACTCAGATGAACCTGGGGTCTTCCCTGTTACTGGATGTTAATGACAACCCAGGGAGAGCCAGGGCTGAGCCCAGGGAATTCTCACAGGGTGCTCCAGCCCCTCAGAGAACTGGCAGACACCTACCCCACTGTGAGTCTGGGGTCCCTGCAGAATACTTATTCAAGGTCTCTGTCCTCCGCTCAGAGGCCTCTCCTGGCTCCACCTGGGCCTGGGCCAGGGCTCGTTCCTGATGGGGACCTGGAAATGCTGATTTCTCCTGCAAGGACTAGGGAGCAGGGAGGAGACGGAGACTGCAGGCAGGGGCCTGGGCCGTGTCGGTCACCTGCTGGGTCACCCATGAACCATGTTTGAAGCACTAAACCTCATCTTTCACATGAGAGATGGAAGAGCGAGTCCCACTAAATGCGCATGTCAATCCCCACTGCAGAATGAGACCTGGCAGGCAGGTGGTGGAGAAGAGGACGGGGTGTGCAAGGTCACCACCTCAGGGAATCGGGGTTGTGACCCCAGATAAGAAAGAGGAAGGAGGTGAAGGGAAAGGGAGCAGGGTTATCGGAGGAGTTAATGAACAGCCCTCTCCCTCTGAGGCAGGGGTTGTGACCGAGAGAACTGGGCAGAGGGCCCCTGTGGCAGCAGGACAGGGGAGCAGAAGGAGAGGGACGGGAAGTTCCTCTGGGATGCTGGGTAACTATGTGATGAGGGGCGGCGAAGGCCACCCCTGCCCCTTCCTTCCGGGTGGAGTTGGGGCACGGACCCCCACACCGGGGAACCGGGCTGCCTCACACTGGGCTTCACAGGCGCTGGGCAAGGAAAAGCTCTGAGGCAGAGGAGGCTCGAGGAGAACAAGGGGGGGCCTGTGTTGGGGCCGACTGCTTCCTGCCTGTGAGGGGGAGCACCCAGGGGAGACAGGAGGGATGGACAGGGAGGATGGTGACACCGACCAGCTCCCACCCCAGCAGGTACCCTGTGTGTGGGCCGGCCCTCGGCTGGGTTTGAGCGAGCACGGTTCCCTCCTCCCCCTGGCCCTGCCCCGAAGACAGTGAAGGCTGGGCTTCCTGGGTGCACATCCCGGCAGGCCAAGGAGCTCAACCTCACGGTCCTTGGCATCCTCCTGGCTATGCAGCTCAGAGGCAGTAAGAGAAGGCCGGCACTCACCCCAGCGTCAGCTCAGGACGAGACAGAGAAGGAGTCCTCAGCACAAGTGAAGAATTCCCCAAGGTCACTGTGCCAGACCTGAACACTTGGGATTTATTGGTCAGTGTAAAGGGTTCGGGGACACTGGGTTCCTGGGTGACCAGTGAGCCATGTCCAGGACATGAGCCTCAGGCCCGTCTCGGCCCAGGACGTGGACTGCCTCTGGTGTGTCTGCTGTCACCTGAGGTCCTTGCTGTTCTTCCCTGCGCTGGCTCAGCCCCGCGGAACAACTGGTGCGACGCCGTCTGAGCCGTACGTGGTCCTGGTCCGTGACACACGTCGGTCAGTCCATTTCCCAGTTGAAGTTCTGTCCGTGTGTCCAGACCAGGGAACGCTCATGCCTCGACACTTCACCTTTGGAATCCCCAGCCTTGACGGACGCCTGCCCAATGGCAGAATTGAAGGCACTTGGCTCGTGTGGGCGCGTCAGCCTTTAGCAGGCCCCGCAGGTTAGAGCCTGCCCTGCACGGTGGCGCTCGAGGGAACTGAGAGTTTTTCCCTTTTGTTGTTCACCTCCTTAG
>NW_006207763.1:0-2235 GCF_000334495.1 Tupaia belangeri chinensis
TTATTATTATTATTTTTTAATTTGACCACAGGGTGATGGAGAGAAAGACAGAGAAAGTGAGAAAACAATCTGCCAGTTCTGTGACTCCAATCACTGTCTACCAAATAGAAGTCAGCTCTCAACCACAATGTCATCTGCAGCCCCTGATTTTCACAATGACACAAAGAACATACACTGGGGAAGAACACTATTTCAATAAATGGTTCTGGAGATAGTGGATATCCATGTGAGAAAAAACAGATTACAATCTTAAATGTAAGGCACAAAACTATAGAAGAGAAAATAGGGAAAATGCCTCCGGTAGTGGTCTGAGCATAGATTTGTTGAAGAATATTTGAAAATCAGAGGCAACAAAAGCAGAAAGAGACAACTGATATTATAGAAAACTAAAATGATTCTGCATAGCAAATAATCAACAGGGTAAAGAAACATACCACAGGAGAAGATAAAGATATTTACAATCTATTCATCAATCAATCAATCAATAAATAAATAAAACAACTCAAGAGACCCAGCAGTAAGAAAACTATATCCCTGATTACAAAATTAAATCAATATTTCTGAATGTCTTCTGAAGAAGACATACAATATTTAAATATGTGGGAAAAAATGCTCAATATCACTAATTACAAACAACACATAAATTAAAGCTAAAAAGTAATAATAAATATGGGGCTGGATGATGATGATCTGATAAAACTCGATACACTGCAAGTTCAACTCAATACAAAAGGTTTAGAATTCAACTCTGGAAAGCTCTCTGAGTGTGCTGGGCGTACTTTTACCCATAAGTTTTGACTGGCTTTGACTGGAGGTAGATGTGTTGAGACACTGTTGGAAGTGCCTGTTTCTCTGTCTATAGATCTCTTTCTCTTGCTTCGTCTGTTTCTTTTACTTATGAAAAGAGTTAAGATTGAAAGAGGTTTTTTGTTTGTTTGTTTGTTTTGGGTGGAGGGTTGCAATAGGTTCAACAGACACAGAAACAGAGAAAAGAAAACTGAGAAATCACCCCCAAAGGGGGGCTCCCCATGCCACAACCCTTTCTCTTTTATTTTCTTCTCAGGGTTTTGAGCATACACACAAACACACACACACACACACACACAATGCCCAGCATGATTTTCAAGTCATCAGCCCCTGACTCAAACCATGGCCAGCCATATGGAAAGCCAGCATCTCATGATGTTACTTGTTGCCTCTTGGAAAAAATTTTTTTAAAAAAATAAATAATGCTGGGCCAGCAGGTTTGGTGCTGAAGGTATTGTATCCCACAAAGTCAACTGTGTAGTTCAAGTTCCTGACTGGATGGTTAAAAGACATGCCAGACATGTGTTGACATCTACCCAAAATCCTGTAGACAATGACAGAGAAGGAATTGTGCTCTTTCTCTCTCTCTCTCTCTCCTCTCTCTATTTGTCTCTCTCCAGTCGCAAGTGTATATGCCCTGTAGCAAAAACTAAAAAAAAAATAATTAAATAAAACCTGACTAATTGCATTCCGAGTCAATAGCGTGGAGTAGTACCTGTTATCAAAGAATTCCCAGTACATTCCCTGAGGGTCCCTTGAGTATGAAACAATTCCTCCTCTTACCATGGCTGTAGAAGAGTGGGGTTGTGCTCTACCCAATGATCAGCAAAGACCTAGGAGGCCTGGAAGGCTGGGAAGGCTTGGTTAGAACACCTGGGCTAGACATGATCCTTTAAGTGTTCCCATTAGTGAGTAGGTCTCACAGTTCCCTAAGTCTCCTTTGGAGGTCTAGTCCCTTTGGTTTAAACGTGGCTCCTGAGATACTCCGTTTTTCTTGTTTTTTCTTCTTTTCTTTGTATTTCTCTTTCTTTTTCTTTTTCTTCTTTTCTTTTTCTTTTTATTTACTTCTTGTGTACCATTTGTGTATTAAATATCTTAGGTCTTATGATAACATAATTTACAAATCTGTTTTGATGATTCATCTCCTCTAAGTTAATCCTTCTAACAGCTTGGCAAAAGCACACTATCAATCACACATGTACAGTAATTTTACAGTTTTTAATGTGATTTTAAAGAGTTGTCTAAAGATAATCATGAAAGAGAACTTAGTCTTACTTAGGTAATAAAGAATTCAGGGGCTGGTAGGTGGCATAATAATTAAGGTGCTGGACTCCCACATGGTCAACCATGGTTCAAGTCCTGGTGGTTTGCTTTCTTATTCTTCCTCTCTCTTTGTTTCTCTCTGGGTCAAATTAAAATAATAACAAT
>NW_006207764.1:0-2057 GCF_000334495.1 Tupaia belangeri chinensis
TATCAACACAAAAGCTGAAAGTGAAGCAGGTAACAGTCCCTGGCTCCTTCCCATCTACCAGTACTCATAATGGCTACAAAAATCTCCCTTCCACTAAGTCCAGGCCAAAGCGAAGGGGGGAGTCATAGGAATAAACTATTCTTACCACATGTCATGGCCTGGATCTACCCATGTAGGAAAGGCTAGGGATCAGTCCCAATGGATGAAATAAGATAATTGCAGACTAATAACAGGGCATATTCCAGACACAGGAGCATCTATGTCCAGGACAAGTCCCACCTCTCCCTCACCACCCCCACCACAGATACCCAGTACCAACAAGTTAACAGAGAAATGAGAGCAAACAAAGAGTCTGTTTACCCTACATGTAGCAACAGCTACTCTGAAGAAAACTGTCTCCAGGTCTTTCTTGTGCTATTTGATTTTCAGAACTCTATAAGCTAATAAGGACTTAAACATACTTAACAGAATATTTGCTCTGACACCAAGAGACCAGTGACTCCCAGGGGAAAAAAAAGTTTTCTCATGTTCATACTGTTTATAGGAAGCAGAAAGGCAGTTCATACCAACTCTGACTGCAAGTCCCTCCCTCATGGCCCTTTCCTTCCTTCCCTAACACAGGGACTTCTCACTAGACGTGCAGAGTGAAACCTCAGGTCTCTGCCTCTAACCCTTCTGGAGATGTCATAAGATTCCAATGAGCTGGGAATTCCATAGGCTCTTGGGGAAGATTTTGCTTTTTAAAAAGACACAGAACACATACCAGTAGAGGTACCACACGAAGAGTTAAGGTTTCCTGACATCATCACATTGGAAAGGGCCTAATCATTTACCTTTTTCTATCCTGCATCCTCAGGAGGGATCATGCAGCTTCTCTCCATGGGAAATGCATGACGTACAGAATCTCCTATGGCCAGACAAGTCTGGGGTTTAGTGTGACTTGCACTTTCTGTGCAGTAGAATAACAACCCCTGCATGCCTTCCCTCACTATCTTACTCTAGTTCATATACACAGGTCCCTTCATTGAGGCAGGGAGTTTACCACAAGCCTCAGATGATCCATGAAGACAATGGAGAAACCCATGCCCTGACTTGTGAGAAAGGCATTGCAGAACCCTGATTTAGGGGATTTCAAAACAAACCATCCACTGGCAGATAGACCAGGTCTCCAACTAGCTGGAAATTAACAGTAAAATAGGGGTTTCGTACTACACCTGAGGTAAAAGGACAATATAAGCACAGGCTAAAACAGTCATGGAAAGGAAGAGTATCAACCAATTTTAGGAAAAATAGCACCAGTCTTTTTCTTCAAGCTTCAGTGTACTTTTTTTTCCTTGGTCTCTATATAATTTACCTTCCATATCAGATAAGGTTTTGTGTAAATGTTTATGAACAGAAGTGGACTTGTAAGAATAATGATACAAATGAGAAAAAGATAGTGCTATGGGATTAACTGTAAAGATTTCAGAATACACAATTTCAGAGGAGTGAAATTATTTGAATTAAATTTACTAGAGGTTCTACAGTTCATAGGTAAAAAATCAAAACACATAAAGAACAAAAAAAATCTCAAAAAAAACCCCTCTAAATAAATGTCTACCTTCTTAAAGCAGACATGTAAGATAGACTATTTAGGAAGTCAATTTAAAAACATAAATTCTCTGACTAGAACTTACAAGTGCTATTCTGAAATTTTGCTGATGTAGTTTGTCCCAAGCACAACAGTAAAGTGTGATGAAGCCTTCACAAGTGACTCACGGTGAGATCGAAGAGCTCACCCACTTTCCTTCTAGGCACACTCTTCAGTGAGACATAAATGAGAGGTGGAACTCTGGTGTCTAGAGTCAGTGGTAGAACCTGAGCACCACCATTCACAGGGCTGGTCCAAAGATCCATCTGGCTGGGGCACCTGAGGTTAGCAGTATCAGTCACCCCAGGAACAATATGTATTCTGCAGCAGGATCTGAGCTGTCACTTTCTCAGCGTGCTCCTACCTTTCCATGCAGGCTTGTCTATGCCGGATCCTCCTGGTGCTGGGTGCAGCCTGTGTGCCTTGG
>NW_006207765.1:0-702 GCF_000334495.1 Tupaia belangeri chinensis
GGCACGGAGTGTCTTATGCTGATGTGGCGACAGGGAGTGCAGTCTGCAAGGACGCGAGGGAGGCCGAGTGCCAGGTACGCTGGGTGTCTACAAGTTACAGGCAGTGAGCCAGAGATGAGCTCCATCTTCACGGAGACCTTAGAGAACGATGGTGGCCGTGGCTACAAGATGACCGAGGGTGAATGAGGAGGAAAAGTCCACCCGGTGATCCGAGAGTACGGAGGTCGGGACTAGTGGCTGACAGGGGAACATCAAATACGGCAGAGCAGAGGGCCCTCTGGGAGAGGAGTCAGTGTACTGACCTTACAGAGCCTCTGGCTGAAAGGGAGGTGTCAGATGCAATGAGACGGAATCTGGCCCAAGCGGATGACAGAGCCGATGAGCTGGGCTCAGGCTCCTCTTTTTATGTCTAATTTCGACAGTCTCATGGTGACTTGACTGAGCAAATACATGGTTGCTGTTTTAAGTGGCTGGGTTTTGTAGTGGCTTGTTATGCAGAACAGATCATTGCAATGCTCACCTAAGGGCCGGCCACTTGTGAAATCAAGGCAGGTCTGAGAAAGTTCAAAAGAACCTGTTTCTAGTATTTTCACTGCCTTTCTCTGTGATGCTGGGCGAGCCACTTACCATCTGCATCTCTGAATTTCCGGGAACATCCCTAATGCCAATCCGAATGTACTACAAGATGGAGTCAGGTATGCT
>NW_006207766.1:0-750 GCF_000334495.1 Tupaia belangeri chinensis
CAATACCATGCTGTTTTTATTACCACAGCTTATAGTATATTTATGGGTCATGGAGTGAGATGCCACCCACTCTGCTCTTCCTGTCCCTAATTGCTTTGGCAATATGGGGTCTTTTATGTTTCCAGACAAATTTTATGACTGTCTTTTCTAGATCTGTGAAGAATGGGTCTGGTACTTTGATTGACATTGTATTAAGTATGTAATTAATTTGGGTAGAATTGTCATTTTGATTATAATAATTCTTCCAATCCAGGAACATGAAGTGTTTTTCCATTTTTTTGTGTCATTTTCAATATCTTTTTTTTAGCTTCTCATAGTTTTTTCTTGTGGAGGTCTTTAACTTCTTTGGTTAGATTTATTCCTAAGTATCTTATACTTTTGTGGCTATGGTAAATGGGATAATTTTTTTTAGTTCTATCTCAGTCTTCCTGTTGTTTGTATATAGAAATGCTATAGATTTCTGTATATTGGTTTTGTATCCTGCAACTTTCCTGTATTCGTGTATTACTTCCAGAATTTTTTTAATGGAAATCATTAGGTCTTCTATGTACTCAATCATGTCATCTGTGAATAGAGAAAGGTTCACCTCTTCTTTTTCTATTTGGATGCCTTTCATTTTTTCCTCTTTTCTGATTGCGTTGACAAGGACCTCCTGTAAAAGGAGTGGAGAAAGTGGGCATCCTTGTCTTGTACCCGTTCTTAGTGGGAAAGCTTTCACTTTTTGTCCATTCAGGATGATGTTCGCTATGG
>NW_006207767.1:0-1553 GCF_000334495.1 Tupaia belangeri chinensis
GGAAAGAAGAAGAAAAAAATAAAATGAAAGAAAAAAGAGGATTAAAAAACCCCACAATATTATAATTTTAAAAAGCAAAAATGAACACTGTGTGGCGCACATATGTGCCACATGAAACCAATATTTTACAGCTGAAGTATGGTATCTATGTCAGGATAGGCCTGGCTTGGGTTGTGCCTTTCCTAAATAAAGTGAGGAAAGGCACCAATTAACACAAGAAAGAAGAGGCTTGAGAACTCAGAGAATACTTTACCTTAAAAAATTTTTTTAAATTAAAAGTCACAGGGAGACACAGTGAGACAGAGAGAGACAGACAGAAATGGAGAGAAAGAGACACAGAGCTATCCCTACCCACTAGAAATAAGTCGGGGGGGGGGATAGTCTCAGTAGAAAGTCTGTATTTTTGGTCAAGGAAACCAATATTTCACAGCTGAAGTACGGTTTCCATCTCAGAATCCCTTCTCCTCTATTTCACCATCCCTTCAGGACTCGGTGTATACACACACACACACACACACACACTTACTCACACACATCTAGTGTGTTTCCCAAGACTTCTGGTCCAGGACCCAAACCATGCAGCTGGCCCTGTGGAATCCAGCTGCCTCAATGACCACATCATGGGCTGGCCCTCATTACTCTTTACTGATCTTTTCAAGTTTTCTACTTTTCCCTGATTCAATATTGGTAATTGCATGTGTTCAGCAATTTAGCCATTTCATGGTGGTTTTGTAGTTTGTTGGCAGATAGTTGTTCACAATAGTCTCTAAAGAGCTTTTGTATTTCTATGACATCATGGTTCCTTTTTCATTTCTGATTTTGATTTTTCTCTCTTTTACTTAGTCTAGCTAGCAATTTATCAATTTTATCTTTTAAAAATATCAACTTTTTATTTCATGGATCTTTTGCAATTTTTTTGTCTTAATTTTATTTATTTGTTCTCTGATCTTTATTTTATTTACTTATTGTTTTAAATTTTTGCTACAGAGTGTGTGCGCTCACCAGAAAGAGACAGAAAGGAAAAGTGAGAAATCACCCTTTGGGGGAATGGCCATACCACCATCCCTTCTTCTGCATTATCTGCATGGGATTTTTTAAATAATATATTTTATTTTATTTCACTTTCTTTTATACATCCAATTGCTGTACTTAGCTTGTAAAGTGAACTTTCTTCTTTTTAAAAAAAATTAAAGAATTATTTAACTTTTTCTTTATTTATTCTTTTATTTTAACTTTACCAGAGAGAGACATAGAGAGAAAGAGAAAGTGAGAGAGCAAGCCACAAGGTCTAGGATGTGAACCAGTCAGCCATGTGGGAGTGTCCAGCACCTTAATCACCATGCCACCTGCTGGTCCCCTGTAAAGTGAATTTCTAACATTAATACATTTCACACCAGTTCAGTTGGGGACACTATACACATTATCATGAACAGATAATAATCCATTTCTGTGTCTCACAAATGTCTTGCCTCTCTATTTTTCTCTTTAATGTCTTCCCTCATACTCTTCTTCTTCCGCCCTTTTTTGACACTGTATCCAGTATCTATAATCAT
>NW_006207768.1:0-66143 GCF_000334495.1 Tupaia belangeri chinensis
TGTGTGCCCGAAATCCCGAGAGAAGAATGGGAGAGAGGGGGTTGTGTCATGGTCATCCCTCCTGGCAGGTGATTTCTCACTTTCTCTCTCTCTGTCTCTCTGTTTCTCTAGCAACCACACACACCCTATAGCAAAAACCTCTCTCTAAAAAATAAAACGAAAGAAAGAAAGATGAGAAAAATGAGCTTGAGATTTATCCATGGTTGCAATCTAGTAAGTCAAAGAGCTGGAGCTAAGCTCATGCCCTTGGCAGCTCTTCCAGTCTCCCTCCTTGCTCTGCCCTTGTTCTCAGCTCTTTAGCTAGCATGGTGCTAGGGACATCAGAGGCCCTTAATAAATCTGATGCTGAATTAATTTGGTCCCAGTGACTTATGTGGTTGTGTATTTATTTATGTATTTAACATTTATTTATTTGCTTGTCTATTTAGTTTATTTCATGGGCAAGAGAGAGAAGCCCTCTGAAGAGGGTCTCACACCATGATTCCCCTCCCACCCCAATCTTCCCAGACAACCACCATCAAATATAGTAGTCAACCTATGAACCGAACCCAGGTCCTCCATATAGCTTCCAGCTTTGCAGATTGTTGTATCCTGGGGCACCACTGTGGCAGGGCCATGCTGGTGGATTGGTTTTGTTGGTGAGATACAACAAGTTGAAAGAACAAGAATGGCTTATATAATGGTCAGAGTATTACAGTTATTTCGCCTTTCTCTTCACACACGTCTTCTCATTTATTTTCTCTAACAAACTTGCAGAAAAGGCCGTGTTATGTCTACGTTACAAGTGGGGAACCTGAGATTCTGAATGCTATAGGACGTATGCGAGGTCATATCATCAATAACCAAGCCGGCTAGAACCTGGGGCTGGCTGTGCCCATGCGCCTCCTCTAGGGCACTCCATGCTGTCTTGTAGTTGGTTTCTGTCCTTAAGAATCTTTGGATCTCAAAGGCTCACCCCCTTTATATTCCCAGCAAATACCATAGTGCTCGATACTTGTAGAATTTAACTACTTGCTTGTCCATTCTTT
This sequence comes from Tupaia belangeri chinensis, assembly GCF_000334495.1. Lineage (NCBI taxonomy): Eukaryota > Metazoa > Chordata > Mammalia > Scandentia > Tupaiidae > Tupaia > Tupaia belangeri. Next base: position 1,029 of record NW_006207768.1, read on the forward strand.
TCCTTCAACAAAGAGACTGTTTTCTCGCATGTGTATGTCTCTGCACGTGCCTATAGCATCCTCTGTGCTTTACTCATCCCACTGGCTAGTGCCCACCAGTTTTTCCCACTGTTCTTATATACCTATGTCTCTCTGTTCTCTAACTTCAAACTCATAATTTACCAGCTATTCACATGCATCCCAGACCATCCCAATCCAAAACAATGCTGCTCTCCTCTGAGGTCTGAGAACATTATTCTATCCACTACTCACTTGGCACTCACTGCTGACTTTCCTTGGCTATTTTCCAAGTTTTGTAAGCTTTTTTTTTTCCCCTCCTCACTAGTTATAAACTCCTCCAGGGCCGGAACTACTTTATATAAATGTGTGTTTAACATAGTCACCAAATTAGTGTTTTTTACATAGTGAGTTTTCAGTTTACTACAAAGACAGTTTTATGACCCGCTACCTTTCTAAGTGTAGAAGAAAATCATTTGGTCCATGCGGCTGTTCTATAAACTCAGGTGCAAAATAAAATTTCCATCTTAGAAAAGAACATTTTTGGTCAAAGTTAAGCTACATGTACATAAATATTCTTAGCATATGTATTTAGGTTAAAAGAAAACAAACTAAAGTTACAAATTTTTTTCAAAGAGCTTGTAATAAATGTCACATTTTCAGATCAAATAAACCCTTAGTAATTTGGGAAGGGGGTAGGGGTGATAATAGCTCCAGTTATGTGAAACTTGCATGTAGATGCCAGCATACACTATCACAATGAATACATCGCTACTAAGTGGAGCAGGAGTGTTCTAAAAGTGACTTGTTAATCTAAAGGGGAAATTTCTGATTAAAAATGGGCAAAGACTTGGTTCATATCATGTCATACATTGCTGTAGAGTTTTTTGTTTGTTTTTTAGAGGTGCCTCAAACCATTGTTAATACAGATGGTGTTAAATTCAGAAAAAGACATAAATGAGTCATCTTGATTACTGAACAGTCTCTACACCATTATTCTTCATTCTTTTCTAGGATTGGTGCCATTCACTTTGATTATACTCAGTCCTCTAGAAATCCCACTCAGAAATGAAAGAGAGACCAGGCTTCAGAGACATTAAAATCTCCCATTCAGCCAGTCACCCTCCAGCAGTCTCTTCTCCTGACATCTCTTTTGCATCATTTTTATCACCAATGTTTAAGTATTATTGAAAAGCAAATGCTGACTTAAAAAGATAGCCAGCTCCAGGTTTCAAAACACATTTCAATGACTCATCTGCTTCCTTAAGTCGAATGAGAAATGATTCCCCACCACACCTAGGCTCCTACTTCCCTACCCCCATCAACATTCAAAGAGCAGGAGGTATGCTTGTTCTGTGACCCACGGCTTGTGCTCAGAATTTTCCCCAATGGTGGTAGATCTGACCGGTCTGCCTTCTGCCCTGTGCATTTCCTAGCCACTGCAGTGTATGCTTTCGGATATTCCAAAGCATATTCCATGCTTTGAGTCTAGCAAGCTGCTTTGTTTCCAGGCCAATAATGTAAGTAAGGTAGGACATTATACCCATGCGGTTTTTTGCAAAGTGTTCTATTTATCTCTTAGAGAACTTAGAGTAGAAGCAGTTTCCAAGATCTTTTTACTTCAAAGGCTCTAGTAAAAGTTAAGTATATTGATACTGTAACTTCTCAAAATCAAAATGACTGTGTGATACACATTTAGAAAACATCGAAAGTGGCAGGTAGGATGATAGTGCAGCAGTACGCGATGCTCTGGGAGGTTGACTCATGGGAAGGTTCTGGATTGGTATCTGAGGACCTCCCTGAAATCACTGAGTCCAGGCACGTCCATAATCGGGGACTGGCTGGTGCTAGGAGTGGATGGCAGTGTCAAGATCCTGTTGGGGAGGCAGCTTCTCTGTCTCTCTCTATCTCTGTCTCTCTGGCTCATGGAAGAAAAAGGTAAATACACTTTCCAAAAGGAAGAAAGGAAATGCCAAGAACGCATGAGTCTTTCTGATCTGTTTACCTTCTTCATAAATCTAGCATCATTTGAAAGGGAAATGAGCAAGAAGGTTGGAGAAATTCCCATTTATCTTGTGTGGATAGCATAGAAGGATTAATAGAGAAAGAGAGTCCACTTCTGCTAGTTTTTTCCTGTTTTCTTTTTGTAAATTCTCCCCAAATTACAGCTATAATGAAACATCACAATGCTATTATGTTAAACAGTTAGGACAAAGCTATATATTCATCCTTGCTATGAAACCTCAGGGAAATTTACATTTCCTAAACATGATACCCTTTCCTCTGTTTTTTCCCCCACTATAAAAGAATAAATAATGCTAGCCACACTCACACAAAAAGATATTTGATGACTTCATTAGACTGGTAAATCATTTCTCAGAAGAAAGTATAAATGTGGCCAGTGGACTTGACCAAGGAAAGAAAAATAACATAAAAGAGCCTTTTGGGACTGAACAAGGAAGAAACAGCATTTGCAAGATTTAACTGTTGCTTCTACTCTCCCTTCAGATAGCATCCACCCATCTGGAACTCAGACTCTGTCAACACAGCTCCTGGCTTTTGCTGTGTCAATGTCTACCAAGATATTCCTAGCTTTGAACAAAAACCAAGATTTCACAGAGCTGACGGGAGATGCAGGAGGTTTGAATCCTAATGCAACAAGATCTTCCTTGACGTTATGGGCAACACATTCAGAAATGGCCCAGAAGGGGAACTGGACCCTTTGACAGTGTGTGTATCTGTCTCCCTCAAGGCGACAACTTTAATACTGAACATATGTACAGACTTTAAAGCCTTTTCTTTCCCTTTTGTGAAGTTGGGTTTTTAATTTTTTAATTTTTTTTTAATTTTATTTTTTAATTTTATTTTTTCCCCAGTGAACTGGCCAAAGAGGGCCAGATGAGTCTGACAGTGTAAAGGAAGCCTCCTCTTGGCTGCTTTGTGCCACACCACACTCCAGAACCTGTGTGTGCGTCCATGCACAAAGAAACATATTTTACCCTAAATAAAAGTCGGAGTGCCAGGGGAATAGATTTTGGAGGCAAAACAAACAGGACAAAAAAAAAAAAAAATCTTGCCCTATTTTTCCAAAATCATGAGACGCAAAGAAGCTTACTCTTGGACTATTCTGTAAAAGCAAAGAAACCTCCATTGAACCACATCAAAAAATACCACCTCACTCTCCCAGCTAAAACTCTGAGGGTGTGGAGTGCACCAAGTCCCTGGGAAGCTGAGTCTTGCAGCTCCAAGCACATTCTCCATACAGAGGGGCAAGGTTTCCACTGGTAACTCGCACCCCACGCCGTATCGCAGCGGCCCCAGGCTTCGTCTCATCTTTTTGCTCTGTTCTCCTTGACTCAGAAATGAAAGAAAGTAACAAGGAAACCTGTCCCCATAAGGCTGGCGTGAGGCGAGCAGGGGAGGAGGAGGAAGGACGTGCCACTGCTGTCAGTCAACGCCAGAAAATGCCATTTCTGTGGACGTGAGCTCAGAGAGGAAGCAGAAATAAAGGGCTCTGATGTGGCGCCGCCCTCCCCTGCTGCACTCGCGCTCATTATGGCTCTTTCTTTAAACTGCTGGGTAGACAGCTGGCAGCCAGTGCCTCAGAGGAGGCAGGAGTAAGGGAGCATATAAATTACTGTTGCGTTTTACAGCTAAGATAAACTCCAACTGCAGGGTTATAGCCTGGAATGACATGAAGGGAAGGCTCCAGCAGGCCTCTCAAAAGAACAAGGAATAGAAAATGGATAGAAAGAGTTATTCGGGGAATATGGGATCATGAAGAAGGGGGAAAAAAATCTAAACAAGTTGTGTAAAAATCTGCTGCTTTAGTGGGTCTTAAAGAGCTTATGTCAGCTTAATTCTGTGTGGTAGCATAATGTAAATCTATGGGAAATGGGGCTTTAGGCATATCTACTCGATTCCATTTCTGCAGATTGCCAAGCATGGCAATAAATGTCAAGTGATTATTTATTTGATCATTAGAAACTTCATTAGATTTTGATTTGGTGCTCTCCCACCTCCCCCTCCCCATCTCAAAACAGCTCAGTTTTGAAATTCAATCCAGCTAGTTTCATTGGGGGGGAGGGATGTTATGAAATAAAATCTAGCAAATACCGGCATCTAGATGACAACATTCCACACAAATACAGGCTCTCCTTCCAACGGGTTTACAACACTTCGCTAACACGATGAAAGACGCATCTTGGCAGCAGCGGTAACATTTTTGGGAGTCTTTTTAGTATTTTGTGAGCTGGAAGGCTGTTTCTGAGGTGAGATCAAACCCCTCTGGCTATAGACAGAGTCTGATTGTATGTTCTTGGCTTAACAAGCTTAGCGAAGAATGTATTTGAACTTTCACTCAGCGTCCTTGGGCTTGATTTATTTGCAGATTATATTACCTAGGAAAAAGAGAGTTTGTGGGCCCTCAGTTGGCCTAGGTAATTTAGGACTCAGCTGGTTGGTGCCTGGATGTTTGTTTCACCCTTGCTCAAAGCACAGAACCTGAACCTTATTATCTTCATAAAAAGGGGGTCTTTATACTGTAGTCAGTAGTGTCAGATTGACTGTTTACAGCTGACTTTTTCATTGCAGTTTCAGTTTCTCCTCTGCCTTTCACGCTACGATTTTCCTAAGGATCATGTGTCGAATGGGAAACAAAGAGAGGATGAGAAAGAAAATGCTGCAACCAGCTTTCTTCCTCAGGGAACGGTACTTGCATGTCAAAAGACCCACCAAATAGAAATTGGACTGACTTTCATAAAACCAGGGATTCGAGCACAGTGTGGGGTCTGTATTATTGCCACAGAGCACATGCTGCAAAGAAGCATAAAAAGACAGGCTTTATCTCTCTGCCTGAAACCCTCTTGGAACCTTCTGGGAGTGCACATTCTAAATCAAGAATCAAAACGTTTTCCCAGCACAACTGCAAATTGAAAATAGGCACTTGAACAACACAGGCAGAGATGTAGGAGAAGAATGACTTTGAAATGCCTACAACCCACCCCGAGCCACCCTGGGTCTTTCTGTAGACATGAGGAGTATTCATCTACAGAAGAAGGTTTGTAGCACTCGGTAGAAACAAATGACAGCTGCTGGAAAGATCCATTACATGCCTGAACTTGCCCCTTGCCAGTACAGAGCGTGTTTCTTTTCTTTTTTGTTTTCTTTTCTTTTTCTTTTTCTTTTTCTTTTCTTTCTTTTTTCTTTTCTTTTCTTTTCTTTTCTTTTCTTTTCTTTTCTTTTTTCTTTTCTTCTCTTCTCTTTTCTTCTCTTCTCTTCTCTTCTCTTTTCTTCTCTTTTCTTTCTCTTCTCTTCTCTTTCTCTTCTTTTTCTTTTCTTTCTTTTTTCTTTTCTTTTCTTTTCTTTTCTTTTCTTCTCTTCTCTTCTCTTCTCTTCTCTTTTCTTTCTCTTCTCTTCTCTTTCTCTTCTCTTCTCTTTTTTTCTTTTTTTTCCTTTTCCCCCAGTGTAAAGAAAAGGAAGATATTTTTTTTTGAGATGTACCCTATAGCCACAGATTTTTGTTTTTACTCTAGTACTTACTCGTATATTGCAACTGAAACCAGAGCTTCAAAGATAAATTTCTTTCACTAGTCTAAGTGGTGTGAAACACTGAGGAAAACAAGCTCGGAAATACATTTTTGTGTATGCTCTGTGGTAAGCAGCAGCTTCCGGGTCAGAAAATCTTGCCTCTGTTTGTGGAAGAAGTCACTATGGCACAAAGAAAAGCATAAACTTGGTGGCTGCGTGTCAGGAAAGGGCATCCATTGAGGGTGCTCCCAATGAAGACCTGTGCGCTGTGTGCAGTTGGAGAGATGAAAAAGCAACAGCCTTCGAGGGTCTGGGGTTCACTGAGGGAAACAGTCAACCGAGGCAGGGAAGGTGAATTCGCCAAGTCATTACTGAAGAAAGGGACATGGGAAGAAGAGGGGATGAGACCTGGGGCCTTCCTGCATAAAGGACGAGCCCTCAGGTGAGGGGCTGCTCCTATCCACAGGGGTAATTGGAAGGAGTGAGGGACTGTGAGAAGAGAAAAGGAGAGACAAGTAAACACGCGAAGGCACGAAGGAAAGGCAAGTTCTGGACGAGGAATGAGGAATGGCCGTAGACGCTCTGTGAGAGAAGCAAACATGCTAGTGATTTCAGCTCCGTGAAAAGAGAAGCAGCGGTTTCAGCAGAAGATCTTGCTAATGAAGTTGAAGGGTATAAATTTGATAGGCTAGGCGGCAGGAAGCAATTTCGAGTTTCCATACAAGAGTGGCGCGTCTAGAAAAATTATTCTCTTATGGAGAGGGAATACGCAGAGACTGCGAGTCATTGCTCCAGACTTTTTAGGGCACAGATGAGCTGCTGCATCTGCATTTTATTCTAGGTGATTTGTCAATGAACAGGTCGTGTGCCCTACAGTCAGACCCGTGGAGATGAGCAATGTGGACCCACTACACAAGGACATCAGTGACAGAGTAGGGGAGAGAGCAGGGGGAGGGCGCAGGCTCCAGTAACAGACTTCATGGTTCCTTGGTGAACCCTGGACAATGATGGAGGCCAAAGTAGAGTTTCTGACACCTGAATCCTGATAGCTGCTGGGGTCAAGGCTAGGTGAACAGCATGATGGGAGAGGCTAAGGGTTTCAGCGTAAGATAAAGCCACCCATACAGATAGATATGAAAGCAGAGTGGTGTCTACCAGAGGTCAAATTTTGTCTGTGTTTTGTGTGTATGGTGCTTTCTTTCTCTAGCTAGAGAGATTGCTACCTGATTCTAGGAGATGTCAAAGACAAAGTCACCTTGAAACAAATGTCCCTGTGCTGGGAAAGGTCACTGGGACATCCAGAGCAAAGAGGCTCCATTGTCCTGGGCAAGTGGCCGAATAATACACTGTGTTTTGAGTGATATTCTAAATACTGCTTTACTGATTCTATTTGTTGAGGCTAGCAATGGGTACATGGAAAGTCATTACACCATTTCTTCGTGTTTATTTGGAAATTTACATTTTACACACACACACACACATTTAGCCATCATGGGGGACTTAATTACCAGAAAACAAAGGGAGCCTAAAAAGGACCCTGAAGCATCTGGCTTGGCCCTCAGCTGGAAGTCACTGTGAAATGGCAGAGAGGGAACATGATGCTCAAGCACAACACAGAGGGGTTTTCTTCTCTCAAAACAGCCCTGAAGAAGGGCTCCCTGTCCTGTGCACCCTGAGCCAGAGCTCAGCAGCAAATTAGATGGAAGGAGCACTGCAGATCCGGCCCTCCTGGGCTGCTTCATCAGCTGGAGTAGCAAGGCCCGTCCTTGTAGCATGAATCCTCCCCTGGTTACTGAGCATCTGCCCAGTTCCTGGTCACCGAGCATGAGAACTATGCTTGGGCAGTCTGTGTACAACGGCTCAGCTCTTCCTTGTCCCATCCTTGGTGTGACTCTCACAAAAGTTGTCCCATTCCTATCCTCAAACAGGTCAGCCTTGTCTAAGGACATGACTGCAAGAGGAATGAAAAGAGCCTTATCCTGATGGGCTGCAGAGAGCTGGTGTGCCCAGGGCCTGGGCTTCTAGTCAGAGCAGGGAACACAGCTCAGCTTTTGTGCTTTGTTTTCAGTCTTCATGGATAGCTCCATTGGTTCATGTTGTCTTTCCATCTCCAAGCTGTTTAGAATGACACTCAGGTTACCTAAGTAAAGGGGTAAGATTCAGATGGCGGAGTTTGTGGCCAAGGAAGACTCTCAGAAAACTGCACGAATGTAGGGAAGGAGCATATCTATGAACTAATTTCAAGACTAAGTTAAAAATCTGCCTTTCCTGAGGTAAGAGTATGTTTTTAAATTATTTTTGATTTCAACTATATATCATTTTTAGACAAAGTCCTGTGTCACAATCTTTCTGCCTCTGCCTCTTAAGTGGCTGAGACTATAGGCAAGTTCCGCTATGACTGACATTTAAAGGAGGACTGAGAACCAAACTCGGGCCTCCCACATGGCCCTTACCTGCCAGGCAGAGGCATCAAGCAATATGTGCTACTGTGGCTGGGTCTCCTGATGTTCTTTTTGTCGTTTTTTGTTGTTGTTGTTGTTAGATTTTTTACTTCTTCCGTGATTAAGAGAGACACAGAGACAGAACAGACATTAAAACAGCATCCCAACAAATGCAATGCTATGATCCACTCCCAGCTTCAGCCAGCCTTGGATAATGGGTACACGCATGCCCAGCATAATTCAGGAGGTTTCCTGAAACGAGTCAAGAACCTTCTCATGTGGGTCAGCCTCAAAGAGAATTGAATTTTAGTGCTGTCCCGCATTTAACCTCCTCCTGAGGTGTTTGTCACCCAAAGTAGACATCTTTTTTTCTTTTTTTTTGATTTGTATTGACTTTCTTTTACTGGCACCCGTATTTTATCATGTATTATAGTTGTTATTGCTACATAGTCACCCTATTTCATCCTACTTTAGGTTGTAAATTCCTAATCGCAGAGTTGTAGCTTAGACAAGTTTAGAAATCCCATGATCCACGAATAATGTCCACCCCATTCTAAGGAGCCAGACACTGCTAAGCACTTTTACATAAATGAACTCAATTTTCACAAACTCCCCAAAAATGTATTAGGTGACATTATCCTCATTTTACATTCTACACTGAAGGGTTTCACACACGGAGAGTTTACTGAACTGTCCAAAACACAGGATTTGGACCCAGATGTTCTACTTCCCAGCACGTACATTTAAGGATCATGTTCTCCACCCTGCTCACAACATGTGCGTACAGTGCGGCCTCACTAAATGTGGCTGAATGACTGAGCAGAAGTGGGATTAGTCACAGGTAGGGTCTGGACAAGACTCTCAGGCAGGACTGGTGGCAGGGACAATGAGTACCTTGTTTGGTGATGAAAACTGGGTGGGAGTTGGAGGTATGGTAATACAAAGGGGAGCTGTGGAGTAAACGGAATGGGAGGGGAATGAGAGTGGTTGCCAGGACAGCGTGTTAGGTAAGCAGTAAACAATGGAATCTGATAACAGCCGATAGTGGAAATGGATAATGGATTCTGGGCAGGATGTTTTATTGACATTAGGCTGGGCTGTTCTGTCAAACTAAGTGCCAGAGAAAAACAAAAATGTGGTCAGAAAGCCAGGAAAATCTTACTAATCAGACAAACCAATGGTGTATCTGTGAGGAATGTGCTTGGCTGTAAGCAAGAATATATGAACAAAATATGTCTTAAAGTTGGAATGTATTTTTGTCTTACATAACAAGAGATCCAGCTTTACTGTTAATGGTGCTGGTTCATTAGCTCACAGGTGCCATTAGGATCTTTATTCATTTCTGCGTTAGCACCTTAGAGTGTTGGTTTTCATCTCCAGGTTTGTCATCTCTTGGTTGCAACATGTCTACTACAACTACAGATCCAGCCATTACATCAGCAATGGGAGGCAGGAGAAAAAAGTGAACCACAGGACCTGCCTTATTTGTATAAAACAAACAAACAAATGAAAACCTCACTGTAATTTCCCTCTTTCTCATAAAGTTCTGTTCCAGTCTCTTGACTGGAAGCAGGTCACTGGTCACCATACATGCCATGAGTCGCTTAGGCATCACCAGGACCTAGGCAATTTGCTGCCCCAAACAAAATCATAATTCTCTTAGGAACAAGAAATCATTTCACCTGAAAAACAGAATGAGAAACACATATATTTCCTAATTGAAACAGAAAACATACCTTCTACTTTCTTCTATTTTCTCCTGAAACCTGTAGTGTGGTAACATATGATCTAAATTGAAGAATCACAGCTATTTGTGCCCAGAAATGTTCCAATGTCATTCTTGGCCATAATTTGTTATTTTGCTATCAGATCTCATGGCTCTAGAGCCATCATAGTCCACTAATTTCTTTTTTCTTTTTTGGAGAGATTTTTGCAATAGGGTGCATGCACTCGCCAGAAAGACAGAGAGAGAGAGACAGAGAGACAGAAAGCAAGAAATCACCCCCCAGGGGGGATGACCATGCTGCAATCCCTTCTCCTCCATTCTCCTCTCAGGATCTTGGGCACGCACGCACACGCACCCGGCGTGAGTTTAAGCTGCCGGGTCCAGGACTTGAACCACGGCAACTACATGGGAGTCCAGTGACATAGCCATTACGTTAACTGCGGGTCCCATAGTCTACTAATTTCAATAACATATCATTGAGTAGTTATTAGACACTTCTACAAGGAGCTTCAAGTTTTTTGAAGATAGAGACAGAGAGACAGAAAGTGAGAAATTACCCCCTGGGGGGGATGGCCATGCCACAATCCCTTCTCCTCCATTCTCCTTTCAGGATTTTGGGCACGCACACATACGTGTCCAACATGAGTTTAAGCCACCAGGTCCAGGACTTGAACCGTGGTCGACTACATGGGAGTCCAGCGACATAGCCATTATGCCAACAGCTGGTCCCTTGAAAGATAAAGTTTATTAGGACCAACAGATGGTATAATGGTTACGTCACTGTACTCCCACATAGTTGACCATGGTTTGAGTTCCAGATGCAGTGGCTTAAAACTCATGCCAAGCATGTATGTATGCATGTCCCAAATCCTGAGAGGTGACTGGATGGGAAGGGATCGTGGCGTGGCCATACCCCTGGCGGGGATAATTTTTCACTTTCTGTCTCTTTTTCTCTCTGTCTCTCTAGTGAGCACACATGCTCTATAGTAAAAAATCTCTCAAAAATAAAAAGAAAAGAAAAATGTTATTGTGGTCACTCTTCACTATGGTAATTTGGAGTCAATATCTGGCTAGAACTAGGAATGGAACTCATTTTTGCCAGCCCAAACGAGAACAAAAAACACACTCCTAAATGAGATTTGTAGACTCTTTATATGGAGGAAACGAATAAAACCCTGTATGTGTGTGTACACGTATGTGTGAAAGAGAAGGAATAGATTACATACAATCTCTCTCCATAAGGTTCAGTATTAGGTTACACTGTCAGATCTAAAGGTCTTTCCTTTCTGTCCTGTTAGTATTTCACAGATCTCTGGCTCGAATTTTCATATAATGGTCATATTTGCCTTTGACACCATTGAATTTTTGAAGTTTATAGTTTGGCCTCAAATCATTCTAGCAATGAGTGGTTTTTCTTTTTCTGATTTCTACAACTCTCAGATTCACGTAGCTGATATGCAGTGATCTGAGTGAGAGAAGAAGCAAAACACTTCTAATTCTATAAGGCTGCAAAATTGGGTTTTCCATTTGACCATAATTGTAGGTTATCAATTCTTCTTTTTAGATCAACACTTTTCTTTATTCAGCCTCTTTCTGTTTTGATATAAGAACAAAAAGACTACATTTAGCAAATAATTACAAAATTGCTCAACTGACAACTCATAATATAAAGAATATTAATTTCTCACAGCTATTGCTTACTATTCTGTCTCCCCAACTGAAGCAGTGACTTCTTATTAGAAAACATTTCACATGTTGTCTGTTCTGAAAAGCCTAGGTTTGGGCAATGTGACTCAAGGAAACAGATCAATAAACCCCTCTGGGAAACAGTGGATAACGCAGGTCTCTGTCCTTTTTTATTTGTTCCTTTCTTTTTTTAATTTGCCAGAGGGTGCATGTACTTCGCAGAGAGACAGAAAAATAGAAAGAGAGGGAGAGGGAGAAAGCACCCCCAGTGGCATGTGGTCGTACTGTAACCCCATCTTCTCCATTTCTTTCTCTTGTCTGGACTTGGGACATGAATGTACACACATACTTTACAGAATTTTTAAGTCACAGGGTCTGGTATCCCAACTGTGTGGTTGGCTATGTGAGATCTGGCCCCGTTAAACTTTAGGTCACAGAGCTAGCTCAAATAGGCTTCTGTCCTTAAATGGCTCGGTTTTTAGTCTGGGACATCTGGTAGATCCCTATAGAAACATTCTTACTGCATTTCCTTCATCCTCAGGGAAGAGGAACCAATGATTTCAGATGTTTCCACTGAAGTCCTATGTTCCAAACTCTGTAGCATCTTCTGGCGCCTAAACCATCAACTCTACATTACCTCTTTAGCATCTTCAGTTTCTTCCTCCCCACTTACACTTACAACCAGCCCACTTACAACCAGCAGTTGGTGTAATGGCTATGTCACTGGACTCCCATGTAGTCGACCGCGGTTCACATCCCGTACCCGGTGGCTTAAAACTCATGCTGGGCGCATGTACATGCGTGCCCAAGATCCCGAGAGGAGAATGGAAGAGAAGGGATTGCAGCGTGGCCACCCCCCCACCACCGGGGGATGATTTCTCACTTTCTGTCTCTCTGTCTCTCTCTGTCTGATGAGCGCACATGCCCTATGGCAAATAAACTTCTAAAAATATAAAATAAAATAAATGAAATAAAAAAAGTTCTAAATTCTTTCTCATTCTAAATTCTGAATGCCCCTTCTCTCCTTTTCCCATCACTGTCAATTTGTCTCTTCATGACCATGTTTCAGTTGACGCTTCCCCCCAGTATAACTAACTTTCTCTTGATTATCAAATGCCAGCCAGAAGTTTGGAAAGATGGAAAGCTGCAGAGTCCACCGGGATAATCATGTTCCAAAGAAGCAGCAGAAAGTCAGTAGCACTGGGCTGTTTGGGAAGGTCAGAAACATAGACTGGACAGGCACAGTGCGAGTCTCTAGACCCCTCTGTGGGTAGCACTATTGCTGATGATAATGTCTGAAGATGAGGGACAGTCATGTTAGACTTATTGGACCACTAACTGAACCCCTCAATCCAGTATCATGTAGATTAACTTGCTTTCATCACCTCAGGCAGACCAAGTGTATTACCCATTAGTTTATTATAGGTATAATATGAATAAAGTAGCTGGGCATCACGGTTCTCTTTCTTTATCCTAGGACTTTCAGGCTATTACAATATGACCCAACCACGTACTGAAGTCAGAAGTAGAAGACAAGAACAAGGTCCATTACACAAACATCTCTGGGATTGGTGCCAATGAACCGGTAGACCAGTTAGAGGATTGATTCTACAAGTTATTTTCAGTTCACAATTTAGTCCTTTTCCCTGATGTATTCTCCACTCCTAAATCCGTGCTTCTTGAAGCTCTCTTTGTTGTTTTTTTGTCAATTAATGAGTTTTTTCCTTAATCTATTCAACTATCATAAGTCTTTAAATGCTAATAAAACTGCAAGAATGAAGCATACTTTTTTTTTTGTATTTATAACCTAGGAGTTGGGGTATGTGTATGCATATATACTGTACTGGACACTAAAAGAATGCAAGATATATATTTGCATACTAAACTCACATAGAGAACACAAGGAGATGAGATATGGAGTGCTCTGGGCTGAGCTGCCCTGGATCCTTCTATCTAAGCCCCATAAGTGTATGTTATTCTAGACTAAATAACTCAGATGTGAAGAAATATTTTGTTAAGGAGGAAGAAGTATCCCTAGGAAAACATCAAACATTTTGGGAAGTGGGATACACACACACACACACACACACACACACACACACACACATATATACATATAGATATAGATATAGATATTCCTGAATGGAGGACTCAGCATTACCTTTGAGTCTAATTCAGGTCCCTCCTCTTTTCAGGTACACTCAGTGGAGGTGCACATAGCAAAAATAACACGCCTGTCACTTGCTCTTACTTGCTTTTCATGGTCTACTCTCTTCTTTGCCAACATGTGCTTCTGGGAAGTCCTAATATGCAACTTTGGCAAAGGAGTTACCACTCTCGTGTTGACTCACAGATCTATATAGTCTGTCCAGAACACATCCCCTCGTTCAACCTGATTGTGGACACTTCCACCTGGACATGCCCTCTCAATCTACTTCAGGTCAATTGCCATAACTTCTCTCTACCCGGCTCCAATATTTTTCCCCCAAAAGCAGTGATATTAACAGAGTAACTCGATACAATGCAAACTCTTTTGCCTTTTATATACCTCATCAAATACAATTTTATCTCTAACATATTTTCTAATCTTATTTCTTCCACTGTCTCTCATTCCCATTGACCTCATTCCTTCCTGTTTATTCTTCTTGCCTCTGTTATCACCTCCCTCCAAGCCACTTTTTGTCAACATTCTATTTTTAACCCACAATTCAATTCATAAAACTTTTAGATTTACATTTTGCATATGTTTTTCTTCGAAAGTTTTACCTACCACTTCTTCTAGTTTTCATACTTCTAGTTTCCATACTTCTTTCTCCATTTCATTACCAGGTCCTAGATCCCAGCACTCTGATACATTAGCTATTCTACTAATGTCCTGTGTTCCTTACTTTGTGCACCATGATTTTGTATACACTACTCTTTTTTTAAAAATTTCTTTAATTGTATTTATTCATTCATTTATTTTAATTTGACCAGAGAGAGACACAAAGAGAGAGAGGGAAAGTGAGAAAGCAAGCCACCAGGTCCAGGACTTGAACCATGGTGGGCCATGTGGGAGTCCAGTTCCTTAACAACCATGACACCTGCTGGCCCACACACTACTCTTTCTTGTTCTTTCTGTCACCTTTTTTCCAAACCTCATGCTCTTACATACAAAACGAAATCCATACATAATCTTCTCAGGAAGTAACTTCTCATTCTTACCATAAGACCTCTTCAGAAATGCCCTCCTTGTTTCCTCAAACACTCTGTACACAACTTACTATAACATTTTGGAAGGAAGGTATATAATTTGTTTTGTTTTCTTTTCCTTTGAGATTTTTGCTATAAGGCATGTGTGCTCACTGGAGACACAGAGAAAGAGACAGAGAGAGAAAAAGTGAGAAATAACCCCCCACACATACACCAGAAAGAATGGCCATGCTGTCAACCCTTCTCCTCCATTCTCCTCTCTGGATTTTGGGCACACGTGCACATGCGTCCAGCATGAGTTTCAAGCCTCTGGGTCTAGGATTCAAACCATGGTTGGCCCTGTGGGACTCCAGCACCTTAACCCCCTTAACCACCACACCACTCACTGATCCCTATAATTTGTTTGCAGCTGAACTCATTTTGTGTTTGTATGTCTTTTAAATACGTATCTCTACCACCTGGCACAAATATCTTACACATAAAAGGTGCATGATAAGTGTTAAGTAACCGAAGAAAAAGTACATTTAGGCCTATGGAATACGGTGTGTTCACTAAAAGTGGAATTGAACTACAGGTGCTGATTTTATGGTTGAATAAGGAAAACTTACCACGTCATTCAACCAACAAGTATAGTGCATGTGTACATAAATACTCTTTTGTTGAAGTAGTTATTCATGAGCCCATTAGGACAGAGACATAGAAAATCTCCTCAACACAGATCTCTAATCTTATTTAGGATTAATGTGCATTTTTTATTCACTCAGAGGAACAGGATTTTTTCCCCCAAGGTTGTTGGTGTAGGCTTCGATGATATATTCATGACACTTACTTTCAGCAAGCAATGATTCATCTCCCTGGATCTCACTCAGAGGCTGTAGTAGATCTGGGGTGTCTGAAGTTTCTTTTATGTCCGGCAAGACTGGCTGAGACTGGACATGAAAGCTGTCTAAATACTCTATATCTATTCCCAGCCCACAGAAATGCAGGCTTCACACTCTCTCTGTTCGCTGTCATGAATCATGATGCTGACAAGTAAGTCAGATTCATAACATTAAACACAGGCTGATAGAAGTAACTTCTTCCTGCATCCACTGGGGAGGGGCATGGGTGTTCTTCCATAGATCTGAGCCTCTCCTGCCAATGTGAACGGAAAGCTGGAAGAGACTGAAAGATAGCTAATCTCTATTTCATTTTCCCTGGGATAAATAAGATTCATGTCTTGCCATGAGAGGTCCCTATCCTATTTTCTTTAAAGCTGCTTGCTGTCTTCTGGAAGTTCCATTGTGCCATTGCTAGAAAGTCTATTAATATTCTATTATTGGGTTGTGATTATCATGGCCTTTGTTATAATGAATAATAATGCGCTGTAGCTACATGGCACCTTTCTTCTCGGATCATCCTGCTTAGTCTCATAAAAGAAATTAATCAAGTTACACCTTTAAGGAAAGCATTAAGCTACTTAATTCAAAAGCAAATTGTCTTTGTTTGCTCTGATTGTAATTGTGTCGAGTTTTTAAGAAAGCATGTTAAGATATCAGGGGAAATTTCAAATAGGTCATTAATTAAACTGATCAACTGGTCTCCCCTGCACCCAATTTTTTAAAAGTATCTTGAAAACTTTTGTGAGGAAAACAGACACATGCTTCTAAAGCAAACAAGGATAAGTACATTTGTCGTATATATAAATATAAAGGTAATTTTCCTTTTGTAATATACATGTTTAAATGTCTGTCAAGAAGAGTACCTG
This sequence comes from Tupaia belangeri chinensis, assembly GCF_000334495.1. Lineage (NCBI taxonomy): Eukaryota > Metazoa > Chordata > Mammalia > Scandentia > Tupaiidae > Tupaia > Tupaia belangeri. Next base: position 17,347 of record NW_006207768.1, read on the forward strand.
GTCATCATGCTCTTGGTCATCCTGCTCAGAATATTTACAGGAGTCAATACAGAAGCCATGGACAGGACGTATTCCCGACGGTACCTCACATTTTACTCTCCCTACTCCTTGCTCCTCCTCCAACATGGATGACTGCCACAGTTCCATTCTCTGCAGACAGAAACAAGAAGGAAGATCATTATTATATTTAATCTGCATGTGAGAACATTTCGAATCGTAGCTAATTGTTGGGCTTAGATTTAAATTTAGCTTTTCTTTTTTCTCTTTGAGTCTTGCTAAGTGGTTAACATACTACCCCATCTCTCAACTTCATCTTTCAAATTTTCTACTTCCGACAGAAGAAAATAGTAAGGATGTAGCAAGGGACGCTCTCTCCAGCTACAGCTGCCTTTAGCCCCACGCACCTTCCATCTGTAACTATGGGCTGTGTGCTGGTTCAGCATCTGAGCAGTGGAGACCATCCAGCCAGGTACAACCAGTCCTTTTTTCTGCATAGCGTTTGGCTTAAGGTCTGTGTGAATCTAAAAGCAAGCAAGAAAAGTCTTCTCAAATTAATATCCATAATTACAAAGTACATATGTGCTAAGAAGACATGAAAGCACGTTCTCCTTATAAAACAGAGTATTGACTTAGTTTTATTTAGGAAGCGATTAATAATTCAGCTGTGAAAAAGTGAGATCAAGAGAGATCAAGGGGGACCAGCAGTTAGCATAATGGCTATGTCGCTGGACTCCCATGTAGTCAACTGCGGTTCGAGTCCCAGACCCGGACCCAGTGCGTGTGTGTGTGTGTGTGCTCAAGATCCTGAGAGGAGAAGGGATTGTGATGTGGCCATCCCCACTGGGGAGGTGGGGGTGATTTCTCGCTTTCTGTCTCTCTGTCTCTCTGGCGAATGCATGCACCCTTTAGCAAGAAAACTTCTCAAAAATAAAACTAGAGATCAAGGGGCATCACAGCCACTTCTAATCTATATACAATTCAGGTGCTCTTCTGTCATATTAGTTGGTTGTAACTCCTTGTGGTAGAGTGAGTAATGGACTCCTAAAGATGTCCATATCTTAATCTCCAAAGACCGTGAATATATTACCTTACAAGACGTGAAGATTTTGTGGGTACAATAAAGTTAAAGATTTTGGGATGGGGGACTATCCTGAATAATCTTACTGGCCCAATGTAGTTACAAGGTCCTCCCTCTTAAGGGTGGGAAGATTGGAATTATAGAGAGAGGGCAGTGTGAGAAAAGAAGCAGAGAGAAAGAGACTTTTGAGATATCAACCTGCTGGCCTTGAAGATGGAGGGAGGGGCCACGCACCAAAGAATGAGAATGACCTTCAGAAGCTGGACAGTGCACGGAAACAGCTTCTGCCCTGGAGCTTCCAGCAGAGGTACAGGCATGCAGACACCTTCATGTTCGCCATGAAAGTCGTTGCAGACCTCTGTCCTAGCATCTAGTACAGTTTTTGAGTAAGCCACCTAGTTTGTGATAATGTGTTACAGCAGCAACAGGAGACCAGAGAATTTACTAACGAGGACCAAGGGGAATCTGAAGGTTATGGTCATCTACTCTGGAGGTGATTTGCATGAGCAGGCATCTTGGCTCAGTCATTTACCAGCATGTGACTTTGAGCAAGTCAGCTATGTTCTCCCTGACCCAGTTTTCTTTTCTTTAAACTGGAAACTCCTACATCACATTAAGTATTATAAAGGTCAAATCAATTAGTTAATAAAAAGAGTCAAGAATGGTGTCTGTTACTAAATGAGTGTTTAATAAATGTTAGCCGTTTCGGAAAAACAAAAAACAAAAAACAAAAAAAACTAGGAAGATTTGACAAGTACATAGGTTAGGGGAATTTTGTCTCAGATGATAATTCAATGACAGGAATTTAAATGTAATTTTTTTTGCTTTCCATTTCTTCAGAAGTATATTCGGTGCTAGGTTAGCACAGTTCTCAACTTCCTGCCCATTCTGACCCTCTGTCCATCACTGTGCAAAGGTTACTTGCCGTCCTCTTTTACCACTATCCAGCTCTTCGTTTCAGAATACAGGAGTGGTTGTCTCTGAGCTCTCGCTTACAAACTGAAAAAAAGACATTCATCCAGGAATTGTATAAAGTTTGTTAATATTGTGTTTTAACTCATGTTCACAAGTGTTGTGTCTTAGATAAAATATCATTTTAAAAAAAGAAAAAAAAGAAAAAAAAAACCCTCAGTCTTCATGTGGCTTACTGGTTTTATGAGGAGAAGAGAAAAGGTATTAGAGGTGATAAAAGCAAAAGAGTTCGCAGTTTGGAAATTTGTTGTCAGAAAATGTTCAGTTTCTTAAAACATTATCAAATATCATTATGGTATAGACTCCAGAAAGACAGAAAAGGAAAACTAAAGTTTATCTTAATTATTATTTTTTTAATGTCAGAGGATGTGTGAGAAAGAAAGCACTCCCCAATGGGCTGTGGTCCCATTGCAGTCCTTGGTCCTCCATTATCTCTGCCCCTTCAGGATTTGGGGCACATCTGCATACATGCCCACACGTCCTAGTCATATTTTGAAGAAAACTCTCAGAGCTCTGAATTGATGATACAAGAGTGACAATCAATCACCTGACCAAAACCACTTTCTAATTGCTTCATTAATTTCAAAAGTGGAGACAGAAAACAAAAAAGTTAAAATGAGCAAAAAATGATCCTTTGTTTTGAGAATATATCTTCCTGGATGAAGCATGAATGGGAAAAAAAAGTGAGAAAGAAAAGCAGCATATTTTTCTCCTAAAAATTTCAATGATGCTTTAATTAATTTATTTTTTCTGTTTCTCTTTATGAGAGAAAAAGGAGAGAAAGACGGATGTGCTATTTTTGATGTGGTCTTGTGGTACTGTAATCCTCCTACCCCAATCTTCCAAGTAGCTAGGATTACAGACCATTGAAACAATACATGGCATGTTAAGGCTGCCCTGGGAACTGAACCTGTACCTCTCATGTAACTTCCAGCCTCCCGGCAGCCTCACTCTTTATCTGCGCACAACTGACTAAGCCTATACTTTAGAGTTTACTTAGTTTATTCATGTTAGCATATGCATGCACTTATTGTAGAGAGACAGAGAAATAGAGAAAGAGAGACAAGCATCCTTAATAGTCTCATCATACTGCAATCCCTGTCCACCAGCCCTTCAGCTGTCAGGATCTTGGGCACATGCACATACGCCTGGCATGACTCAGCTTGACCCTGGAGATCCCAACCTGTAGTTAGCCACGGGGCCTCCAGTTTTCCACGGTAGGCTGCTACAGACTGTACCACCAGGCTCGGCCAGCAAATAATCTCGCTCATGTCTTCCTTAGTAGTGAACATTCTCATCCTTTGATCACCCTCAAAGCAAAACACTCATGGACTACAATTAGCCTAGGAGAAGGTCTTGGAAGGATGTTGGCAACAAAACCAGACAGAGAACCAAAGTTCTAAGGAGCCAAAACTCAGAGAAGTGCAGATTTTTCAATGAAGGACCAGAGTCTGAAGTCATTCTAGAAAATATGGACTGATTTCTCTAGATGTTACAGAAAACATCTGGACAGGAGACACTTGATTTAATTCCCTATAACTTGTTTTCTTTGTGATTTGTTTTAAAGGATTTTTTTTATCACTGAAATAATTTTATATCACATCCACAATCCAGTGTTTATACAGAATCACACTATAATTGATATTGAAGTAATATAATTATTTTCACTGGTTTATTCCCTAAAGTCATACTCAATTTGCTGTCTTGTTACAAAAACTTTCGAAGAAAGAAAAAGAGATGAAGACTATTTTATTGACTCACTGAGAATTTTCTGTGGCGTATGTAGTTTTAGCCACTGTGGTGGGTGCTGGAATGTTTTTAAATGGTTTCTTTTAATAATGGATGGACCGATTAGTAAATATCACAATAGTTAAATTTGTTTACTATTCAGGAATTTAAAAGGCATCCGTATTGAAAAGCTAAAATAAGACAACAGAGAGCTTCTAAGCTGAGGACAAAAACAAAGCGGTGGAATAATAAGAAAGGTTTTGGAGACAAATGTAGCTCAAAGACCTTGAATAGTGCTATTCAGGTATAAAATCCTACAAAATAGTAGAGATTCCATGGGTCACTGAATTTCTTGGATTCTCTCTTATTTTATTTTTAATGTATTTCTTTCCATGGAATGATTATCTTTAGGAGTCAAAAAATTTTGACAGCTTTGACCTATTTGTGTTAATATTTTTCTGGGAGAAAAAATAGAAAACATTCTAACTGCTACAAAATGGATTTGGAAAAAAAAAAAAAAAAAGAATATCCAGCGAGAGCCCTAAAACCTCCATGTCAAATGAGAAAGAGCCATCGATAGGTTTGCTGCTCCACTGTGGGGCTTATCAGTCTGCTTAGCCTTACAGGATGGTCAGAGTCGTTAATTAAGAGCCAGGGGAGCTCCTGCTCTACAGAGTAGGGAGCAGGCTACAGTGGATGCAGGGTGAAGTAGCTTTATGGCTGGTGCTAACACAGTAATCCCAAATCTGATAACCAGTAGAATTTAAAGAACAACAACATCTAAATTGGGCTTTGAATAATTGATAACAGCAGCTGAACTATTAAAGAAAAATGTCTCCTTCCTTTAGGCATCCGATATGCCTGTAATTGCTAAACTTAGTTGCTCTCTGATTGGATACAGGTTCTCCCAAGAAAATATTCTTTTCTCTGAAACACGAAGAACTCCAGTGACGCATTTTGGATGGAAGTGATAGAAAAATAACATACTTAAAAGAAGCTGCCAAATTAACTGAATTGACTTCAAAAATTTATGCCTCTAATTTTGTTGAACTTGTAGGTGCATAACAGGAGAACAACAGAAATGAAAGTTAACTTTTTTTGCTGAGGGTCGTGGAGTGTGAGAATGGAATTATAAGAGTACTCGCCATGACAAAGACATTGAGATAAAAAGAAATGATTTTTAAATCACATCTAAAGATAGGTGGGGTTTTGAAATATAGTGATTATAAAGAATATTACAAAATAATTGAGTGGAACTCATTTACACACTTATGAATCATTTCCTCTGATGGAAGAATGATCTTTCTAGCCTTCTTATTCTACTTTTGGAGAAGTGATATTCATAGAATTTCCCCCCACCCCCAAGCCTATGGAAAAGTACATAGGACAAGTGACACTTTTGAACAAATTTTTCCTGTTTTCTCTTCTCGTGCATTACAGATGTTATATCTTTAATAGTTTCCATAGAAACAGTTAATGTGGGACTTTTGAAACTATAGTGATGGGGAGGCAGAAAAGCAAGAGGTGAAAGAATGAAGAGTCTGGGGATGAGCAGCAGGTATGTTAAAATAAAAGATACAGGGCCAGCAAGTGTTACGGTATTAGATTGGTCAACTGGTCAACCATGGTTAAATTCTGGGAGTTGGTTGCTTGGAAAACACACCAAGCATGTGTACATGCCTGAAATCCTGGAAAGAGAATGGAGGAGAAGGAATTGTGGTGTGGCCATCCCCCCTGGGGGGTAACTTTTTACTTTCTCTCTCTGTGTCTCTCTCTCTCTGGTGAGTGAATGCATCCTATGGCAAAAACCTTAAAAATAAATAAAACTTAAAAATAAATAAAAGGTGCAACATTTAAGTGCTAAATGAAAAGCACAAACATTTCATAAATGCAACATAAGATTGTACACATCTGAGTAAATAAATGTTTGGACATGGCAAATCTGTAAATAAAAGTTCTAAGAGAAGCTGGATCCCACATGGCAACTGCGGTTTACACCCATGGCCAGCTCGTCAGTCAGAAATACACTGGGCACATGCAGGAGTGCCCAGGATCTAAAGGGCTGGAGGCTGGAGGCTGGAGGCTGGAGGAAGGGGATGGCAGTGTGGAGGGCGCCTGTCCCAGTCTCATGTGCACAAGCACATACTTTATCATAAATAGAAAGGGGTAAAAAAATACTTGAAGAAGATGAGGGAGGTCTCTCTGAAACATCTGGACTAGATCCATCTAGACAGAGGGAACAGCCCCAAGGAGAATGCCTGCTAATTCCTGGGGCAGCCAGAAGCCACGCAGCTGAAGGAGACCAAGCCGAGAGAGGCAGGAGAGCACATGCATAGCAGTCAGCCAGAGCATTAGAGCTTTTAATCCCTTACAAGGATTTGGGCTTTTTCTCTGAGTTTAAGGGAAAGCCACTAGGTCCCTGTTCGTCCATTGTTATCCCTGGATCATCAGCATCGTCTGGGAAATTGTCAGAAATGCAATTCTCAAATCCCACCCCAAATTTCTGACCAAAATTTATAGGAGCAAGGACAATTAGTCTGTGCTTTAATAAGTGTTCCAGGGTTAGCAAGTGGTATGGTGGTTAAGATATTGGATCCCACATGGTCAACTCCATGGTTCAAGTCCTGGACCTGGTGACTTGACAAACATACTGGGAGTGCATGCATGTGTGTCCAAAATCTGAGTGGAGAAAGAAGAAGGAATTGTGGTGTGGGCATCTCCCCAGGGGGATGATTTCTCACTTTTGCTCTCTCTCTGTCCCTATCTGTCTCTATCTACCAAGTACATGCACCCTGTATTAAACAATCTAAAAAAGAAGTCTTTAATTTGGAAAATCATTGATCTAGATGATTCTAAGGAAAAGAATCTCATGATTTAACTTAATCAACTTGTCTGGAGGAGATGAAAATTCTACATGATTGTTTTTATAATGTGGCAGAGACAATTTCAAACTTAACCAAGAACTAAGATGGAATGATAATAACCAGGTTTTTCCATTGGGTGTAATGAGCCTTATGTGGCCAGCTAGGAATACCTGAAACTGTGAATGACATTTATATATTGGTCGTAAGTAGGGTGGCCACATGAAGAATTTATACTCTAAATTGGAGGATTTTGAAGACTATGATAGGAGCTAATATTAATTAACAGTTATAATTTATCTATAGCATATAATAAACTTGGATTTTCCTGGGCCAGCTAGGATATATGAAATCACAAGTTACTCATCTTTCTATAAAATATCACAGGTTATTTTGCTGAACCTTTTTCTAAAAGGAGATCTAGGTAGCAAGAGAGACCTTTAAAAACTGAAAAGAAGAGAAAGAGTAAAAGCACTGTAAGTATAGCTTCCCAGTTGGGAACTTTCACCTCGCATAAGCAATACCCTGCCTGAAATTCACAGGAAAGATATCTCACTTGAAAGTATGGACAACTCACCATACATAATCTGAAATGATTTAAAATGGAGCTGGAACTAGAATAGGGTTTTTATGGAAGCCTGACCTTTGGTCTTGCTCATTTTATTACCAAGTATTTTACTGCTGACATTTAGTCTGGGCCAAAGTTTGTCCCGATGCATTTTGAAGCCTTGCTATTTCATCATGTGGTATTTTGCTTTTGATTAAGGAGATGTAGCATTCGTTGCCTTATAAATCTAAGAGTGTCTAAATATTTTATATGAACATGCTTTTCTTAATGTGGCTATGTAAAGATAATATTTAATTTGATGTAAAATAAATGTGGGATATCTCAAAAGTGCCATGTCTCTGTTACCCTATTCTCAAGGGTAGGCTGAAGCATTCTAAACAGCCCCCCAACCCCATAGACATACAATGGCAGAACGTGACCTGCAGAGCCTGTGGTCAATATTGTTCTACGTCCCTTGTTCTCCTGTGTCCTCCTTTTGACACCCTGTGTGATGCTTCAGTCTCAGCAGAGCTCCTTTCAACCTGTTTGAACCACAATTACGAAGCCAGAATGCCGATTTTCACCATGAAAGAAATTGCCAAAGAAACTGTAAACTAGATAAAAGTAAAAGGAAACACATAATTTAAGCTCAGAAGAGATTAATGTTTGAATCTAATGCTTCTCAAAAGCAGTCCACAGACCACCTGTGTAAAGGTCTCTTGAGGAGTATATCAAATATCGACTCCAGCAGATGGCCTGAGGGTTATGTCACTGGACTCCCATGTTGTCCACGCAGTTTGAGTCCCATACCCAGTTCCTTAAAACTCACGACAGGTGCATGTGCACGTGTGCTCAAGATCCCGAGAGGAGAATGGAGGAGAAGGAATTGTGGTGTGGCCAACCCCCCAGGGGGTGATTTCTTGCTTTTTGTCTCTCTGGTTCTCTCTATCTCTCCGGCAAGCACACGCAACCTACAATAAAAATCTCTCTGTGAATCAGTATATATACAAAATCAGGCTCCCTGACAGACCTGAATTTGAATCTCTGGACAGGGGACTTAGAAATCTGCATTTCTAATGAGCCCCGCAGGTGATCTTTATGCATGCCAAAGTTGTAGAGAACCTCTACAAGGTGAACATTGTCCAAAACTAAAATAATTATTAGAGCCACAAAAGGGAAGATTAGAACAAATATAATGTCAAGATCATTTTTTTTTCTTAATGTGGCTATGTAAAGATAATATTTAATTTGATGTAAAATAAATGTGGGATATCTCAAAAGTGCCATGTCTCTGTTACCCTATTCTCAAGGGTAGGCTGAAGCATTCTAAACAGCCCCCCAACCCCATAGACATACAATGGCAGAACGTGACCTGCAGAGCCTGTGGTCAATATTGTTCTACGTCCCTTGTTCTCCTGTGTCCTCCTTTTGACACCCTGTGTGATGCTTCAGTCTCAGCAGAGCTCCTTTCAACCTGTTTGAACCACAATTACGAAGCCAGAATGCCGATTTTCACCATGAAAGAAATTGCCAAAGAAACTGTAAACTAGATAAAAGTAAAAGGAAACACATAATTTAAGCTCAGAAGAGATTAATGTTTGAATCTAATGCTTCTCAAAAGCAGTCCACAGACCACCTGTGTAAAGGTCTCTTGAGGAGTATATCAAATATCGACTCCAGCAGATGGCCTGAGGGTTATGTCACTGGACTCCCATGTTGTCCACGCAGTTTGAGTCCCATACCCAGTTCCTTAAAACTCACGACAGGTGCATGTGCACGTGTGCTCAAGATCCCGAGAGGAGAATGGAGGAGAAGGAATTGTGGTGTGGCCAACCCCCCAGGGGGTGATTTCTTGCTTTTTGTCTCTCTGGTTCTCTCTATCTCTCCGGCAAGCACACGCAACCTACAATAAAAATCTCTCTGTGAATCAGTATATATACAAAATCAGGCTCCCTGACAGACCTGAATTTGAATCTCTGGACAGGGGACTTAGAAATCTGCATTTCTAATGAGCCCCGCAGGTGATCTTTATGCATGCCAAAGTTGTAGAGAACCTCTACAAGGTGAACATTGTCCAAAACTAAAATAATTATTAGAGCCACAAAAGGGAAGATTAGAACAAATATAATGTCAAGATCATTTTTTTTCTACCCTTAAAATCTTTTTGTTTGTTTGAATTACTGTAAATTAAGGAGAAAGAGAGAATGCAGTGCTATACCAAAGCCCATAGAAATCACTGCAACAAGTCAGAGGAAATGTTAAATGCTTGAGACACAGCCAAATAATTGCTGGGAAGGCAGGAGGCTGGGGAGCCTGCTTGGAGATCCCTTGGGACTAACTTCACAATGCTAATTCACAATCACAAGCTGCATCTGTCACTTTTACAAATCAATGAGAATACCCCCTTATAACAGTGTGGAGTTACCTCCAATGGTTGCTGGTGTCCAGACGAGATCTTTCAGGGTGTCAGAAAAGAATCTTGGTGACGCACATTAACACACACACAGGCTCCTTTATGTCACTTCCAATTTACTTTATCTTAAATTGTCAGCAAGGAGGACTTACACTGATATTAATAACGAGGGGTTTGCATTTAAGCCAAGAAAAATAAACCCTGCTGATAGCTCCACAGACAGCCAGTTGGCGGTGAGTAAAGCCAAAAGACATGGCTCTTTGTATTTGTGGAGATTTTATAATATTTAGGAAAGGGATCTGGTAGAATAGTTTATATATCTCTGCTTCTAAAAAATTTTGTTTGAGAAAATAGTCAAGATTGTCATTAAGCATCAATAGTAGAAAATAAAATGGAAGCACTGGAATAAAGTAATGATAAGTTTCAACCACCTGGAAATCGAATTGTGCTGAAGATACAGGCCCTAAAGCATTCTTTTTACTTTTCTAAAACCAAATTAAAAAAAAAAATAGTAAGATGCTTCCATGAACCTATTTCTGATTAAAAAGCAAAATAATTATAATTAGAAGTGATAAGTACCTTACAGCTTGTCATTTTGAAGGAGATAAATGTTGGCTATAAGCAGACCTAGGGCTAAGATATTTTAAAAAAGTAGATTTCAAAAGTGCTTAGCAGAGGGAAAAAAAAAAATGAAAGAAAAGCAAGTTTGCCAGTTGTATGAGTCTTAAAAGGGAATGCTGCTCAGCGGGGAGGGGTAGAAAAATGAACTTTGGTTTATACAATCTCCATTCGAATGGGGAGGAAAATACTTCTGAGGGAACTGACATAACTACAGAGGAAGCTTTCTCAAGAGCTGAGAATATAGAAGGGCACATAGAAGGTAGAAGGAGGGGCACAGAGCAAAAACCAAAGAGCAGCCTGGACTGAGAAGACCAGGATCAGAAAGGTTAGAGGCCAGAGCAACAGCGACTGCTGTAAACTCCTAAAGACAAAAAAAGGCTTTACAAGGCGCTGCTCAGACAGATTGGAGACAAAGAAGGGTTAGGATCACCACCCAGGAAAAATGCCACAGTATTAACAGATGACCAAAAAGTCTCCCAGGTATTATCTATTCCTCTTCACATTCCCTAGGGCTAGCACAGTGCTTGTAGCCCATGTGGGTCACACATGCTGAGTGAGAAGGACCTTGACAATGAAAAAGTGGCGCAATTAGCATAATGTTTTAGAGAGGAAATTTCAACCCAAGACATATGGTGAAGCTAATAAAGGAACTTGGTGGGACCAGCTGTTGGCAAAATGCCTATGTCTCTGGACTCCCACGGTTCGAGTCTCGGACTCGGTGGCTTAAACTCGCGCAGGGCGCATGTGTGTGTGTGTTTGTGCGGGTCCAAGATCCTGAGAGGAGAATGAAGGAGAAGGGATTGTGGTGTGGCCATCCCCCCTGGGGAGGGGGGTGATTTCTTGCTCTTTTTCTATCTCTCTCTGTCTTTTTGGTGAATGCACACACCCTATAGCAAAAACCTCTCCAAAAAATAAAATAAAATAAAATAAAATAAAATAAAATAAAATAAAATAAAGGAGCTTGGTTATTTTGCAATTATATCTTTCTCCAGACTAGGAATCAGGAATCTGGAAATCTAGTGTTAGGCCTGTCATTAATAACATATAAGACTGTCGGGCCCGTCGATGGCGAGTAGTTCCTGAGTTGGGGAGCCGGGATTAAAGAAAGACAAGAAGACAGGATAGAAACGGGAGGACTGCCAGTCAATACTGGTCAGCCCTGACTGTACTTCATTGTTAGTATTTATACACACTCTGGAGACTTCTGCGATGTAAGGTTTTAAGTCCTTACTGAATTTATCAGGTTGTTATAACAATACTTTGGAACATTCAGTTCATAACAATCCCAAGACATTCTGCTCATAACAATCCAGCCACCCAAGCCATGTCCAGATAAAGACCCTGGTCTTATTCTTGTAGTCACGTCCTGCACATTCCTCATGTCTCCTCTTTGGCTCCCCACATACGACCAAAGTGTGAAAGTGCCAGAGATACAGAGTACTAATCCAAAATTTCAAACAGAAACAAACAAACATGAACTTAGGACATTTCAGAATGGTGATCTATTTCTGCCATAATTCTATCATGGCTAATGAAGCAAAAAGGTTGATATAGTTCAGATGAAAAATTATGTGTAGTATCTACTAAAAAAGAAAAGTGTGATGCAAAACCAGTAGAATTTATGTTCCATGGGATTAACTAGTCTGTTTATCAAGGACATGCCATACTTAGAGATTTCAGCAGGGCGTTCTTCAAACTTTCTCTGTTGTATTCAGAAAAAAATATGGAGAAGGATTAACTTGATGATTGCACAAACAAATGGATTCATAAACTCCTAGCGTACCCCAAGAGGACCAAAATAAGAGTGAGATGTTCTCAAACTCTGCCATATGTCTCTCTTATTTGCCTTTTTTGTTCAATATTTTGATCAATAACAAGTTTTAAAGAAAAAAAAACCTGAAACTCATGCCAGGTGCATGTGCCTGTGTGCCTAAAATCCCAGGAGGAGATTGGAACAGAAGGAATTATAGAGTGGCCATCTCCCTCATGAGGAGATTTCTCACTTTCTCTGTCTCTCTAGCAAGCACACATGCCCAATAGCAAAAAATATCTCTGTAAAAACAAACAAACAAAAACTAACGAGGGTGACTGGATGCTAAAATAAAGTGTTTAAATAGAACCCAGAAATTCCTGAGATAGTAGCCAAAATGCTCGTGATACAGTTGAAAGTCTCCTGCCATTCCAAGAAACATGAAAATCACAAAATAGATTAATAATCAACTGATTTCAAAACTGAGATGAATCAAATGTTGGAATTATCCGACGTGGATTTTAAAGCAACCATCATTAAATGATTCAACAAACAATTTTTAGTTTTTTTCCAATTAACAATGGAAAATTAGAACAACAAAAAAGAAGTTACAAAACAGAGTCGTATGGAGAGTATAAAGCTTAAAAATAAATAGCAAAATTAAAAACTCAAAAATAAAGTGATGACAGAAGATATGATTAGTGAACTTGAGGACAGATCAGTAGGACAACAGAGAGGAAATCAAAATAAAAAAATAAAAATAAAAAAGGATGAGGCGAACGTTGAAGACCTTTGGGATAGTGGTAGACCCAACATTTATAATGTCCGAGTCCAAATGATTGAGGAAAAGAATGAGATTAAAACAATATTCAAGAATTAACTAAACACTGCCCAAAGTTGAGGAAAAAGATAAAGTCATAGATCTCAGAAGTAGAGTGACCCCTGAGAAGATAAAACCAAAGGAGACAATGCCAAGAAAAACATAATTAAATTTCTGAGAACTCGAGAAGTAAAACAATTGAAAGCAACTAGAAAGAAAAAACATGACACATTATCAATAGGGGAACGCCAACTTGAATGCTGGTGAGGTTCTCATCTGAAGCCATGGAGACTCGAGGACAGTGTTAGATTTTTCAAGTGGGGAGGGGTTGCCGTAGGGCACAGGCACTACCTGAAGAGAGACAGTGATTATTTCACGCCATTTTAATAATCTGGAACACCTGTGCTGAAATCAGCTCTGGGAATAAGTCCTTCACTTAGCTTTACAAATTGATTGTAGAGAAGCACTTTCAAATGGCAGAGTAAAGTCTGAAAAGTCTATTCAGCACAATCCAGTTTATCAACCAGCAAAGAAGAAACATCATAAGATACTATCAATTACATAGAAACAATATTTGACAAAACCAACACTCATTCATTAGAAAAACTACAAGTCTGAAAAACAGGGAAGTTATCTCAAAATATAACTCACACCTTGAATAAAAACTAAGTGGGCCACACACTTAAATGTAAAAGTTAAAAATGTTAAAGTTTTTTTTTGATGGGGGGAATTTGTTTATTTAATTTTGCCAAAGAGTACATGCACTGATCGGAGAGAAACAAAAACACACACAGAGAGAAAGCGAGGACTCATCCTCCCATGGGGAATGGCCACATTGGATTCTTCTCCATCTCTCCTCCTCTTGGGATTCCCATGTATTTCTCAAGGCTTTGAGTCTGGGACTCACACTGCAATGACGCCAATGTAGGATCCAGCCACCCTAATCATCATGCCACAGGCTGGCCCGAGACATTCAAACTTTATTTTATTTTTTTCAGTTTTTCAGAAAGCAGTAGAAACTCTTCAAGATGCAGAGTTAGGTAAAGAACTTGTAGAATTTATGCCCAAAGTACCATCAATAATAACTAAAATGGATCAATTGGGCTTCATCAAAGTTAAAAATATTTGCTCTGAGAAAGGTCCTATTAAGAGGAAAAAAGGACAAGATATAGACTGGGGAAAAAATACTTTCAAAGTATATAACTCACCAAAAAATCATATCTATAATAACAAAAAAAAATTTTTACAACTCAACTATAAAAATAACAAATATCCAACTAGAAAATAGGTAAAAGGGGGCCAGCAAGTGGTATGGTGGTCAAGGTGCTAGACTTCCATGTGATTGACCACTATTCAAGTCCTGGATGTGGTGGCTTGAAAATCATGCTGGGCACATGTATATGCATGCCCCAAATCCTGAAAGTTGGAGGAGAAGGAATTGTGGTATGGCCATCACTTTCCCTCTTCCTTTTGGCAATGGAACTGCTTTTTCTTTTGATAGTACCAATGTCAATAATCTTGTTGTAGTTCTGTAATATATTATAGTTTTGGAGGATGTTATCTTGGAAGAAACTTGCTCAAGGGACCCAGGTTGTCACTATATTATTGCCTGCAGCTACATATATATCTATCTCAAAAGAAGTTTAATTTTTTAAAAAGATATTATGAAAATCAAAACAAAAAAACTTTCATAGGTATAGATTCAATATTTAGTACTGCTCCTGATAAAGAATTCTCTCAGCTTTTATTTGTCAGAAAAAAAGTTTTGGTTTCTCCTTTGTTTTTGACAGGTATTTTCACTAAGTATTGAATGCTGGGTTGACTTTTTGTTTTTTCTCTACTTTAAAGATGTCACTCTATTGTCTTCTGGCTTGTATACTCTCTTTGCTCCTTTGTATATAAAGTTTCTTTCTTCTCTCCAAAAGTTTTTCCAACTTGCTCTTTATCTTTGAGTTTTAGCTGCTTAGATATGAGGCATCAAGGTGTGGTTCTTTAGTCATTTTTTCCGCTCAGTGGTTTTTTTTTTTATTTTTAATTTTAATAATCTGGAACACCTGTGCTAAAATCAGATCTGAGGATAAGTCCTTCACTTAGCTATAAAAATTGATTGTAGAGAAGCACTTTCAAATGGCAGTGTAAAGTCTGAAAAGTCTTTTCTTCATTAAATCATGAAGACTAGTGGAAGATTGTCAAAATTTTTTGAACCCTTCAAATTAACCAGTCTTATAAGTAGAAGCATTTATTTAAGGAAAGTAACTGGATCTTGGTATGAATAGGAAGGTAATGGTGAATGAATTTGCCTTATTTCTCTATTCCTCTTCCCTTGGCAGAAGCTTGGTAGAAGCCTTGAAAATGAACCTTACTACCATGACAGTGTGAAAATCATTAGCAGCCATTGTCAGGAAAAAACTGGTTTGGAGAGCTCCTAAAATGCGTATCACTTCAAATTTTTTACTGTTCGACTTATATGACAGCTCTCTGTAAAAACCTAGTGTATGGGACTTGTATTGATTTAACAGTACTCAGAATTCACTCAGAATTCACCCAGTGAGGGGACCAGCAGTTGGCGTAATGGCTATGTTGCTTGGACTCCCATGTGGTCGACTGCAGTTTGAGTCCTGGACCCGGTGGCTTAGACTCACGCTGGGTGCGTGTGTGTGCCTGCCCAAGATCCCAAGAGGAGAATGGAGGAGAAGGGATTGTGGCATGGCCATCCCCCCTGGGGGGTGATTTCTTGCTTTCTATCTCTCTGTCTCTCTCTGTCTTTCTGGCCAGAGCATGTGGCTTATAGCTAAAACCTCTTTTATTAAAAAAAAGAAAGAAACAAACAAAGGAAAAAAAAAAAAAGAAGCATTAACCCAGTGAGAGAGGCCCTACCTGTAGGGTATTTTCTGGAAATAATAAGCAGCAGTTGTTCAGCTTTGAAGTTTT
The DNA here is from genome assembly GCF_000334495.1 of Tupaia belangeri chinensis. Taxonomy (NCBI): domain Eukaryota; kingdom Metazoa; phylum Chordata; class Mammalia; order Scandentia; family Tupaiidae; genus Tupaia; species Tupaia belangeri. The sequence goes on from NW_006207768.1 coordinate 33,068, forward strand.
CAACCTTACAACGACTTATGGGTACAATAGTTGGGCAAACAAGAGGCCTGACAAAACCCTTCCAAGGAGAGCCAGAGGATGGCATAGCAGTAGCAAGTGGATCCACAGGAGAAGGTCCATCCCCAGTTCCTGTCTCAGGTCCTCCCTGTGTAATCCAGGCAGGTGCATGAACAGGCCTTTGATCCTGGCTGACTGGGCCTGGGGAGTATTTTACAGCATGTAGGCCATGTTGACAATGTCTATCTCTCTTTCTCTTGTGTAGAAAACATTAACTAAAAAATAATAACAGCAACATCAAACTTAAAAGGAAACGCTATTCTTCAGAAATGAAAAGTTCACCCATGGGGCAAGCAGGTGACATGGTGGTTGAGGAGCTAGATTCCCATATGGCCTATCACAGTTTAAGTCCCAGAACCGACAGCTTGAAGATCACATCAGGCACATACGTATGCACCCAAATTCTAAATGAAGAAGGAAGGAGAAGGGATTGTGTCATAGGCATCAACCCTGGGGAAGTAGTTGATTTCTTACTTTCCCTCCCTCTGTCTTCTTCAGTGAGCATACTCTTCTTAAGGCAAAAAAAAAAAAAAAAAAAGGAAAAGAAAAGCTGACCCATAGTCATAGGGATTTATAAAGCTACATACATGCAGGTTCTGTACATTGAGAGGAAAACTGTAAATTTAGAATGCAAATCCACTGCTGCCTTGCTGAGCCCATTGTGAGTTCTCTCTCCTACTTTCACCAGATATACCCCACAACCAGCAGGAAAAGATTCCCCATTCAGTTATCAATAGTTCCCCAATCATCTGGACCAGCAACACCCTACCCAAGCCTAACTTAAACAGGCTGCATTGCCTCACCATCTTTCTAAATTATTCACCCAAGCCAATTACATCCTCCTGTAGGAACCAGAGGTCACTCACCCTTCTGTAATAATACTGCCAACCTCCCAAAGCCTCTGCTTGTTTACTCTGTATTCATGACTAACCCTGTATATCCCCACACGGTTTGAGGTATGCTATGGCACTAATAAATCACAATATGTCCAGTGCTGGCCATCAAGTTTTCAGCAATTTTGTACTATTTAGGGTAAGTGATATATCCTCCATCAATGAAGTAATAGGGAACAGCAGTTAGCATAATGGCTATGTTGCTGGACTCCCATGTAGTCGACCATGGTTCGAGTCCCGGACCTGGTGGCTTAAACTCATGCCGGGCACATGTGAGTGCGTGCCCAAGATCCAGAGAGGAGAATGGAGGAGAAGAGATTGCAGCGTGGCCATCCCCCTTGGGGGGGGGGTGATTTCTCACTTTCTGTCTCTCTGTCTCTCTGGCTAGCACATGCGCCCTATAGCAAAAATCTCTCCAAAAAAAAAAAAAATGTAATGAAGAACATATACGCCCAGGACAGACTAAGAAGGCAGAAATGTCTTGCCTCTGGCTGATCTTGAGGCTTTTTACAAGCACAATGTGAAAGCTAAAGCAGAGCAGTAAATTGACTGAACCCCTTGGCTAAGGGGAAGACATTCTGATTCAAAGCATTTAAGAAAATAACTGCCCAATCATTAGCAGACCATTAAGCAAACCAAGTAGGTAATTTGTAAATACACACAAATTTGAAAATTAGACTTCACAGAATTAGTCCAGAAAAGTCTAGACAAACATCAATAACAATCATAACAAAATTTGGCAACTATAACAATAAACCCAAGAAAAAAAGAGAAGATCAGGTTTCTAGAGTTGCAACATCATAGTATTAAAAAGGCCAGCCAGTGGGGTGGTGGTTAAGGTGGCTGGATCTCACATGGCCAGCATTATGTTTTAAGTCCTATCTCAAAGACTTCTAAAGCACATATGTGGGTGCATGCCTAAAATCCCAAAAGAGGAATGAAGGAGAAGGGATTGTGGCGTGGCCATTGTCTGTGGGTGGTGCTTTCTCATTTTCTCTCTTTTTCTCTGTGTCTCTCTGGCAGGCACATGTGCCTTATAACAAATTTTAAAAATAATAATAAAAATTAAAGTACCTAGTTTTTGACATAAAGAGGACATGCAGAGAAACAGGAAAATAGGTAGCCTACACCAGAAAAAAAGATAGTTAAAAAAATAAAACTACCTGAGATGATCTAGATGTTGATCAAAGGAACACATAAAACAATTGATTAAATCAACCATGTTAGAAAATCATATTAAATATAAATGGGCTAAACATTTCAAGTAAGAATCAGAGATTTCAAACTAAGTAAAATTTCACAAGTTGAATATATACTGAAAAGAAACATGCATTAAATGTAAAATACAAAGTAGGTGAAATTTTAAATGATACTCAAACAAAAAAAAAGAAAAAGTAGCAAAGATACAATTGAATACATAGATACTACTAACATGAGAGTGAATTTTAGTCCAATGATAACAACAATTAGATGAAATGTAGGTCACCACTTAAAAGTCAGTCACATATTGGAATTAAAAAGCAAAATCTAATCATGCATTAGTCATACACACACACACAAAAGTACTTTCAGAAAAACATAAGTGAAAGGTAATCATTGTACCATGAAAACACTAAGATGAAAGCAAACAAGGGATATTATCAGAAATAAAGTATTTTACATAGAGAGTAAGAAATTAAATTACAAATGTGCATGCCCAAAGCAGCAAAGCTTCAAATAAATATAAAACAAAAACAGTTAGAATCAAAAAGAGAAACACCTGTGCATGCCCAAAATCCTGAGAAAAGATGGAGGAGAAGGAATGGCAGTTTGGTTATTCCCCCAGGGGGTATTTTCTCACCTTCTCTTTTTCTCTTTCTCTCTCTCTTCAGAAAGCACACATGGGGAACCAGCAGTTAGCGTAATGGCTATGTTGCTGGACTCCCACGTAGTCGACCGCGGTTCATGTCCTGGACCCAGTGGCTTAAAACTCACGCCAGGCGCGTGTGTGTGCGTGCCCAAGATCCCGAGAGGAGAATGGAGGAGAAGGGATTGCGGCATGACCATCCCCTCTGGGGGGTGATTTCTCGCTTTCTGTCTCTAAGTCTTTCTCTCTCTGTTTGGCAAGCACATGCACCCTATAGCAAAAACCTCTCCAAAAAGAAAAAAAAAAAACAGAAAGCAAACATGTCCTGTAGCATAAGCAAACAAACCAGAGAGAAAAATCAATGAAATTAGAATCAGAGATCTACCAAATGCTTATGGAATAAATAATGCCCGTATTACATGGCTTCTTTAAGAACATAGAGTAGGAAAAATTATTTTAGTACTCTTTTTATTTTTGAAACAAGAATTACTTTGATAACAAAGCCAAAGATATCGCAAGAAAAGATAATTACAGACCAAATTATTTATGAAGGTAGACACAAATAAACTATCAATAAAACAAAATAAATACATGAAGATAGACATCAATCCTCAACCTATTGGTTAATCTAATCCAATAATCTACAAAAGGACATCATTATCATTGGAGAAATTTTATATTTATTTATTTGTAAGTTTTTTATCATAAAAGAAGGTTGAACTTTGTCAAATACCTTTTCTGTATCTATTGAGATGATCATGTGGGTTTTATATTTCCTCTGCTCATGTGATGTATTGCATTGGTTGGTTTGTGTATGTTAAGCCAACCCTACATTCCAAAATAAATTTCACTCAGTCATTGTGCATTGTTGAATCTGATTTGCTTCCTAATGTGTCACTGAATTCAGTTTGCTAGGATCTTATTAAGGACTTCTGCATTTATGTTCATCAGAGAGATTGGCCTATAATTTTCTTTTCTTGTGGTATCTTTGGCTTTGGCATCAGCATAACCAAAGATCATAAAATGACTTTCGAAACATTCTCTCTGCTTCTGTTTTTGGAAGAGTAGAAAATTTGGAGGACTGATATCAATTCAACTTTGACTGGAAAAATTCAGTCATGAAGTCATCTGGTCCAGGGTTTTTCTTTGTGGGAAGTTTTTATTAATACTTTAATCTCTCTGTCATTGGTTTATTTAGACTTTCTAGTTCTTCTTGATTCAGTCTTGGTAAATTTTATGTTTCTATATAGATTTATCCATTTCTTCTAGAATATCCAATTTATTGTCATACAATTGTTCATAATATGAGAGAACTTCAAAAAGTTCACAGAAAAGTGGAATTTAAATAGAAGTTTTTATTTTCAAAAAAATTGAAATTCATGCATGATTCTTTCATCATGTGCATTTCCCATCAACTTTTGAAGCCCTCTCATGGAGACTATAGTTAATAGTACTTTGTACTGAAAGTTTGCAAAAGGAGTAGATTTTAGATAGTGTAACAAAATAGGGCAACAATGTGAGGTGATGAATATGTTAATTTGCTTTACTATAGTAATTATTTAATGATTTATATAACTATCAAAACATCATGTTGTGGGCCAACATGTGGTGTGGTGCTGAAGGTGCTGAACTCCCACATGGCTACCCCAGTTATAGTCCTGGACCTGGCAGGTTGCTTTCTCACTTTCTCTCTCTCTCTGTCTCTCTCTTGTGAGAACTTGTGCCTTCTAGGAAATTTAAAAACAATAATAATGATAAAGAAAATTAAAGATAAATAATTATTAAAAATGTTTAGAAAACACAAAAACATCATGTTGTAAACCTATATTGATAGATAAATGCACCAAGGGAGCTTGGTTTAACATTGAAAATTAATATAATTTACTACATGAACACATCAAAGCAGAAAAATCAAATAATTATAAAAATATATGCAGAAAAAGCATGAAATAGCCAATATCTATTTCAATAAGGAAATCAAAATCAGCAAACTAGGAATTAAATGGAATTTTCTCCAAAAGAGCATCTACAAAAAACATGGAGGTGACTTGATACTTAACGTTGAATGCTTGAATGCTTTTCCTAGAAATTAGGAAACAAAGTAAAATGCCCGTTGTCACTAATCTTATTTACCATAGGCCTGGAGACTTTTGCAAGTGCAAGAGACAAGAAAAAGAAATGAAGAGCATACAAATTAGAAATGAAGAAAAGAAAATGATCTCTTTTTGAAGACAACATATTTGTCTACATAGGCGTACCAGAAAAATGTATAAAAAGAAAAAAAAAAACTTCTAGAACTAACAAATGAGTTCAGCAAGTTTACTGAAAACAAGTTGTATATTAAGAAATAATATATACATTCCCAATAAACAATTAGAAACTGACATTTTAAAGGTAGCATTTAAAACAGCATCAAGAAACAAGAATACCTAATATATATCTAAAAATCCATGGGAAATTTCTATGCTTAAGCTCTAAAACAATGATAAGATAAATCAAAGATGTAAACAAATGGCTAGATGAAAAAGGTTCAGAGGTTGAAAGACTCAATACTTTTAAGATGTCACTAATCTCTACAGTGGTCTAAAGATGCAATGCGGTTCCAATAAAAATTTCTTTACTTTTGTAGAAATTGACAAGCTAATATAGAATGTAATATATATGCAAATGAATAAGGAATAACATAGATAAATCAATATTGGAAAAATTAAAACAAAGTTAGTGGATTTGCATTCTCTAATATAAAAATTTACTACTAAGCTATAATTATCAAGATATTGCATTATTGATGAGCAAACAGAAACATAGATTAATGAAACCATTATTAAAGTCTAGAAGTAGACACCATTAGTACACGGCCAATTGATTTTTGGCACAGGTACAATAGCAATACATGGAGAAAAGATCATCTTTTTCAATAAATAGTGCTTGAGAAATTGAACCTATCCATATCCAACAAAAATAATGCCTCATATCTTAAAAAAATAGATAAAAATGAATTGAAACATCAATCTAAAACTTAAAACAGTAAAGCTCCTAGAAGAAAACAGAAGAAAAAAATACTTAACGCTGTTTAGTTAGGCAAAAATATCTTAGCTATAACAAAATGCAAGCCATAAAATGAAAATAAAAACCTGATTAATTCTATTTTGACAGAATTTAAAACTTCTCTTTTACAAAAGTCACTGTTAAGGTCTAAGAAAGACAACCAATAGGTTAGTTAAAATATCTTAAGTCACAGGATCAGCAGATGGTGTGGAGGGTAAGACAGCTGAATCCCACATGGCCAACTGTGTAATTAGAGTCCCAGACCCCACAACATGAAAAACATACCAGGCACATGTGCATTTGTGCCCAGAATCCCAAGCAGAGAATGAAGGAAAAAGGATTGCAGCATGTCCTTTATCCTAGGAAATGATTTCTCCCTTTTACTCTCTCTCCTTGTCTCTCTCACATGCCCTATACCAAACTGTGGAAAATATAAACTCTTACAACACATATCTGATAAAGGACTTGTATCCAGAATACATAGATTAAACAAGACCCCAATTAAAAAGCGACAACAGATTTGAAAAGATATTTTACCACAGAAGATATGCAAATAGCAATCGAACATGAAAGGAAGTCCAACGTTAGTCATTAGAGAAATGATAGTGAAAGCATAATGAGATATAATATTACAATAATTTAACATTTTTCAAAGTGATTAAACTGTGCCAAGCAGTGATGTAGTTGCAGAGCAACTGGAACCCTCAAATATTGTCAGCGAGAATGCAAAATGGTACAGTCACTTTGGAAAACTGATAGTTTCCCATATAGTAAAACATATGCTTACCACACAACCTATAATCAAGTCCTGGGCATTTATCCAAGAGAAATAAAAACTTATGTTCACGTAAAGGCCTGAATGTGCATATTTACAGTGGCTTTATTCATAATTGGTAAAAACTGAAAACCAGGCAGTGTCCTTCAACAGGTGAATGGATAACTATTCAGTATATAGCTCGGTGAAAATAAGGGACAAAATATTGACGTCTGGGAAGACATGGGTAAATTGCACTGGTATTTTGATAAATAAAAGAAGCCAGACATAAAAGACTAAATAGCATATGATTGCACTCACCTGGCAGAAAAAGACAGAAGTATCTGGACTAGAGGGTCACTAATGGTTGACAGAGTCTAGGGGTCAGGGAGAGTTTATTATCAAGGGGCTCAGGAGCACTTCAGTGAGTGATGGAAATATTCCATATCTTGGTTGCAGTAGTGGTTATATAATGCTTGATATTTGTCAAAACATACAGGATAGATTTTATTGTATTTTTATTGTATATAACTTTTTTAGAGGTTTTTGCTACAAGACATGTGTACTCACCAGAGAGAGACAGAGGTAGCGAGAGAGAAAATGAGAAATCACCCCCAGCGTGACGGCCACACCAATATTCCTTCTCCTCTATTCTTTTCCTGTGATCTTGGGTATGCATGCAAACACTCCTGGCATAAGTTTCAAGCTACCAGATCTGGGACTTGAACTGTAGTTAGCCTTGTGGGAGTCCAGCAACATAACCACTAGGCCATCTGCTGGCCCCTATCATATATAACTAGCGACTCAACTGACAACACTGAAGCTATTCCATTGTTAAAGTAAAATATCAGATAAATGGTTGTCTGGGGGAGCTAAGGACTGATTAGAGATCACATGGGAGCCCTGTAATGAGACATTTTCTTTTCTTTTTTTTTTTTTTATTTTCTTGTAGAGGTTTTTGCTACAGGGCACGTGCACTCGCTAGAAAGTCAGAGAGAGACAGAGAGACAGAAAGCGAGAAATCACACCCCAGGGGGGTTGGCCATGCTGCAATTCCTTCTCCTCCATTATCCTCTTGGGATCTTGGGCACACCCACATGCACGCCTGGTGTGAGTTTAAGTCACCAGATCTGAAACTCGAACCACAGTCAACTACATGGGAGTCCAGCGACATAGCCATTATGCTAACTGCTGGTTCTGTGAGACATCATTTTCTACATGGTGATGGTGAGATGAGATTACACAGGTCTGTCTATTTTTCAAAATTGTGCAGCTAACATTTGTGCATTTTAAAGTACACAAATCTCACTACAAAGGTATTATAATCATAATTAAGTGAGATTTGGGAGTGTCTGGAACTAAAAATCTTAAAAGAATGGCAGAATAATGATTACTATGGAAACTGGCTGAGGAGTACTTGGTTATTTAATAATAACTCATTATATTCTTCTATTTACTTTGCACATGTTTGAACCTTGACATAGTAAAAAAATTAGAAAATGTTGTTGAACTTGTTGAAGTGTGATAGGTAGAGGGGGGAGGAAGAAAAAGAAAGGAATGGAGATAGGGAGGTAGAAGGAGAAAGACTATCTTGACTGCTATCATGAGAATAGAATTTCCAGGGGATAGAGGAGAAGGGATATGTCACATAATGAGAGTACTAAAATGGGCCATTGTATTTATCCATGGAACATCATGGTGTATTTTATGAGCTGATTCAATGAATTGATGAGAGCAAAAATCTGACTGGAGAGATTAAGAGTAAGAAAAGAATTCAGACCATCTTGGGACAGTATTTCTTATTTCTATAGTACTTTAGTTAGCCACTTCATTTTTTTTTACATTTATTTCATTTATTAGTATTATCATTATTTAATTTGCTGTAGGGCATGCGTGCTCATAAGAGAGAAACAGAAAAAGAGAGAGAGAGAGAAGAGTGAGGAAGCAAGCTGCCAGGTCTGGGACTCCAACCATAGTTGGCCATGTGGGAGCCCAGCCCCTTAACCATCACACCACCTGCTGGCCTTGTCCCTGCTACTTCATTTTTTTAGATGTGGAATGGAAACTCAAGAAACAGACCACAAAATGCATAGTTAGTTAGTGGGAAAAGAACTAGCACTTCTCACTATCATTTCAAGTCAACTTTGCCTCTTTCTTAAAAAAAAAAAAAAATCAGTAAATTACTTTTACTTATTATTCAGTAGAAATCAGAAATTCTGGACTATTAAAATATTTTCCTATGTCCTAGAAGAAGCCAGCCATTATATTGATGGATGTTTTCCAGTTCCATTTTCTGGTGCTGCTTTCTTTTTCAGAGATGGCAGATGATTTGATTCTTAGGCACCATTCTACAAATACCACCATCAGCTCCTCTTTGAACTATGAATGTTAGTAGCAAAAGGACAATTTCCTCTTTGTATTTTGGTCATTTTTTTTTTCATGGCACTAAACGCACAAAAGAATATTATCTCTGGTTCTTAAATCTTTTGCTCAGAGTGTATTTTGTTTTAGGATAATAGGAATTAAATGCCTCTTTTTACTCAAACTCAAAGTGTTCCAACGGCCTCCTCCTCCGCCTCCTTCCCTCTTTCCCGTTTTTGATCTTTTCCAGAGGATATGAGGAGGGGAATATTATCGAGTTTTTATCTGTGTGTCATCACAGCTCAGTGTGACCTCAGAAGAAAACGGAAAGAATAATCCACAGTGGTCAAGAAGCTAAAGACTGAACTTGGGCCATCATTAAGCAATACACGTTCACGGCTGAGCAAAGAGCTTGCAGCTGTGGCTCATCTCAGATGTTCTTTTACAGCCTTATCTCTATTTGAAAGCTTTCTTTTAAAAACATTTCTTTGACAAGTTGTTTCAATTATTCACTGCTTCCAATATTAATTTTTGTTCCATATTCTTGTGATGTATTCTATACAATGGAATGGAATCATTTTATGCAGATTTTTAATTAAGGTTAGTCAAAGCCACCATCTTAATAATAATAATAAATAGACACATACCCCACATATACTCTGTGTAGTTCTGGCTCATTAGATAGAATATGTAGCAAATAGCAATCAAAGCATCATGTCTTTGAACATTTACTTTAATTATGATACTATATACTACATATAATATTTATTCTAGGGGTGTGTAAAGGCTTTTAAGATAAAAAAGTGTAATTATGATAATTATGATTTGAGGGCTTTTTTTTTTTCTTGAATATTTTCTTTGGAGGTATGCGTGCCATGAAAAAATATTAAGTAAAAAAAAAAAAAGGCTCTGGGCATGAACAAACACTCTGTTTTTAATAATCCTCATCTTATTCAGTGCTGCTGCCATATTAGCATATTGTCATTTCTGCTTTTTACTTTTTCTTTAAAAATCTATTTGCATAATTATGTAGAGTGCAATCTCTCTTTCAGGTTGTGCTTGGGTACGGAGCACTTAGCACTGCATATTACTCTGAAAGATAAACCTCTGTAGCTATTCATGACTTTTTGGATCTGAAAGAAAATAAATGTGTGTGTTTTCTCTTTTTATCCAGCTTTTTTATGAAGAGGAAAGCTTTGGCACATTAGAAGAATGAATACAAAATTGGCTTATTTTCCTTCTGAAATGCCATAGATGTCATATGAAAATATGTATGTATATACAGGTCTTAATTTTTGTTGTGATGAGAAATAGTCACATGACATTACGACCTCTACATTTCTCAGTTTCCATTCAGATATGTAAATGTGGTATGAGTACATAAGAAAGAATAGAAAAAAGAAATTAGTCAAAGAGCAGACTAGTTTCCAGTGATCCTTAAATAACACACAATAACACACACACAAATACACTAACATACACACGAGCATGTGCACACATAGGATGGATTGCTCACCTAGAGGAAAATATTTTAATATCCAATAAATATTCCAAATGAAACTGTTTATTTATACTAATACTTAGCATAATTATGTTATTGCCTTAATAAAAAATTATTACTCATACACTTTAAAAGATTTTTAAAGGGGAAGTAAAATGGAAAGTTACAGAAGAGAGGACAATGATTAGCCACAAATCTCACTACCCCTCATTCAACTGAGTCTTCTTTCACTCATGTGCAAACAACCTAAAAGATAAGAATAGGTGAGACCATGAAAGTATACCATGTATAGTTTTTTGTTTATTTTTTGTTTCAGTTTTTGCTATAGGATGTGTGTGTGCACTTGCCAGAGAGAGAGAGAGGAAATGAGAAATCACCTCCCTGGGGGTAGGGAATGGCAGCTATAATCCCTTCTTCAGTCCTTGGGATTCTAGACACACACACACACATATGCGCCCAACATGATTATCGAATCTCAGGATCAGGGACTCAAACGAAGCAGTTGGCCATGTAAGATCCAGCACCCAAACCTCCACACCACCTGCTGGCTTCATAGTATTTCAAATTTGAAATTAAGTTTATTTTCACTTGAGTTTAAAGAAAATTGAGCTGAGATTTTAGAATTACTAAAGCTTGCATATGTATGTGTGTGTGTTGTACAGAAATATATATATATTGCAGACACACATCATAACAGCATTTTTAATTAATAATAAAATTTAGGATTTGGGCTTTTTTTTTTTTCTCAAAAAATGTCCAGTATACTAAAGATATTACAGAATAAGTGGGAGGGCTGGTGGACCAGGTTGATGGTTAATAGTCAATGAAAACTATGCAGAACTACATCACAGATCCAATGTGATAAGGAGGTGACTACCACTCCTATTGTCATTCACACCTGAGATGCCCGAAATGTTACTTAGTAACAAGTATTATTAAAATTCTAAAAACAAAACAAAACAAACAATAGCAACAATAACAATAAGAGCACAGCTGGGAACTCTAGTGTATCTATGAAGTGAAGCTCTCTAGGAGGACTCCTTCCACTCCAGGTTGGCACTCACCTGCTCTCCTTGTCCTTGGCCATGGGCCCGCATGCCATGGAGAAGATGGAGCTGATCCAGAAGGCCAAATTGGCTGAGCAGGCCCAGGGCTTAGATGACATGACCTCCTGCATGAACGCTGTGACGGAGCAAATACCAAGCTGTCCAGCTAGAAGCGGTGGTCTACAAGAACGTGGTTGGGGGCACAGGTCTGTCTGGAGGGTCTTCTCAGGCATCCAGCAGAAGACAGACACCTCCAACAAGGAATTGCAGCTGATTAAAGACTATGAGGAGAAAGTGGAGTCATAGCTGAGCTGCAGCACTGTCCTGAAATTGCTGGATGAATATTTAATAGCCAATGCAACTAATCCAGAGTCAGGTCTTCTATCTGAAAATGAAGGGATATTACTTGCCATACCTTTCTGAGATTGTGTGAGGTGATGATCCAACACGAATGATAGATAATTCTTAAGGAGCTTACCAAACATCAATATAAGCAAGAAAGAGATGCAACTCACACACCCAATCTGCCTGGGACTGGCTCTTAACTTTTCTGTATTTCACTAGGAGATCCTTAAGAACCAAGAGCTTGCCTGCACATTGGCTAAAACAGCCTTCAATGAAGCCATTGCAGACCCTGATACACTGAATGAAGATCTCATACAAAGATGGCACCCTCATGCAGTTGCCTGGAGATGACTTAACAATGTGAACATCAGACACTGCAGGAGAGGAATGAGATGCCAGATTCTAGAGAAGGGGCCAAAAACTAGATGCACACAGGGTGCCATCCTCCTTCTCTTCAAGAAACCTTTTTACACATCTCCATTCCTATTCCACCTGGATTTCCTGTAGAATGAAACCCACTCATGTGTATGGAATCAGCTGTTTACGATCTTTTCACACCGCAGCTTTGGGAAACTGCATTCCTTGACCTTTGTTTATCTTGGCCTTCCTGGTGTGCAGTTACTGCCATAGAAAGTATTAATAGTTTCATTTCACATAAGCAACTTCCAAATACTTAGGTGGAAGACTGAAACATATTCTGTATTTAGGTCATCTGAACCAGTTGTACAAGTGACTGTTTTTATATTACCGTAAATATATGAAAATGTAGTGAAATACAACTTAAAGAGTGTTCTAACTTCTTAATTTCTGCATTCCCTCCCTTACTCTTTTTTGGGGCTTCCCTTTCAGTAAGTAACTTGTACATGCTCTTAATGTATTTCTTTTTTAGTAGGAATCCCAAAGTATTAGATTGAATGGAAAAGCACTTGACATTTCTGGGCTGGGGAGGGTCACATGTTGAAATGACTTTTATACTGTAATTGGGTTGTTGGAAACATCATGATGCATTTTCTGTTTTTCTATGCAAAATGCATCATGACTTTTCCAAGATTCAATATTATGGTAGTCATATGTATTGTGACAACAAGGAGTTTCATCACTCACTCTTCATTTGTTGCTGTTTAAGTTGACAACTTCCCTTCCCAATAAAAGTTCACTTATACCTAAAAATAAAAAAAAAATCAAACAAACAAAAAACACACAACTAAACATAGCCTGGTTTGTTCCGTTTCTTACTTTGAAATTCAAGCTTTACACACAAGCTTTTGCTTAATCGTCCCAGAGCCATGTCCTCTGGCTGCAAGCTTAGTGGAGAAGCAAGTGTTCCACTTTTCTCCTCCAGGAAGATGGAACTCAGCATACAAGAACTCACCTTATTATTGGAGTTTGCAGGCTCAAGTGGTTATATACAATTGTCCCTTGTAAATCTCTCATTTCCTGATCTTCTCACTTCCTTTTTCATTTTTATTTCCTTCTGTTCATGGAGCACATCCAATAATACTGAGAAATCAAATGCACGTGGGAGATAAAATTTTGAGTGCTAATGTGTCTAAAATAAGCTATTTTTAACTATATATTTCACATTTGAAAAATATTTAACTCCCTGCTGTGAAATATGAGGAAAATATCACTCATTCTTCCTCCCACATTTGCTCTTTTAGCCCCCAGTTTTAATTATATTGTCATTTTAACATCTCTAGGAGTCTAGCATTCATATTAGATTGTAGAATTATAATTACTTCAGTTCTTTAGTCCTTGGTGTTCACATAAATGGATTCAACTCTCGCTAACCGTGGCTTTCTAAGTCTCCATTTTCCTAAGTTCTTTCATTTGTGTTATTTCCTGCTTGGCTAATTTTTTTTATGACATGGGAATGAGAAATTCTACCTTTTCTTTTAAAAGGGTCTTCACACTGCAAACCTCTCCTGCCACAGTTCTGCAGCTAACCAGAAACTTGCCTGACACAGCCTGGCATGTTCAGGCAGACCCAGATATGAACTCAGACCTTTTCCATATGGCCTTGAGCATCATGCAATAAGTAGTGCCCCTACCACCTGCACCACTGTAGCTGGGTTAGGTTATTACATATTTATATGATTCAGACAAAATCCAAAGAAAAAGAAGAATTAATGAAATATAAAATGTGTTTATTTTTTATTTTTTTATTTATTTATTTTTGGAGAGGTTTTTGCTATAGGGTGTGTGCACTTGCTGGAAAGATAGAGAGAGACAGAGAGACAGAAAGCTAGAAATCACCTCCTAGGGGGGATGGCCACGCCACAATCCCTTCTCCTCCATTCTCCTCTCGGGATCTTGGGCACATATGCACACGGGCCTGGCGTGAGTTTAAGCCATCCGGTCTGGTATTTGAACTGTGGTAGATTACAATGAAGTCCAGAGACAGCCATTAAGCAATTACTGGTCCCTGAAATATAAAATTTGTATGGAATGTAAATTTCAGTACAGATACACGAAGTTTTACTGAAACCCAACCCTGCCCATTTATTAATGTACTGTCCTTGGCGACCTTCCCGCTACCCCAGCAGAGGCAAGTAGTTGTCACCGAGACCGTGGCCCACCAAGGTGATTTCCACACATCGTCTATGCAATCTGATCCTTGACACAAAGTTTGTTCACCCCGACATTCAGAAACCAGGTGCCCTGTAGACCCTATCTTAGGCTAATCCGCACATACTTAACATGGTGGAAGTTGCGTGTTCACTCTCATGCTGACCCAAGTCACTCTGATCTGACTTCAGCGTGGCTACATACAGAGCATCTATGCCCACCCACATCAGAGAAAAGGAAGTGGGGCGACTATGCTCACATGAGTTCTTTCGTGTAACTCTCCCCTAACAAATCCTATCATATTGGGGCTACCGGACACGAGGTGTGTATCTGTGTCCCGCTTGTGCTACGTGGCTCATCTCTGAATTTTCAGAGCTGCCATGAGAAAGACTCGTGGGGTCAAACTGGGCAAGAGGTAAGCTGAGGACAGGGAAGAAGCTGAAAAGCTGAAATCTTCGGGTTCTATTTTAAGGTGTTTTTCTTTCGTCCTTTATTTTTATCTTCCCGACTATTCTGACATGTCAATTTGGATTTTCACTAGAACTTTTCTTTCCCATTTTCCTGGACAACCGTATATTTCATCTTTATAATTAATCTAATCAGGATTAGGTTGTATGCCACCTTAACTTTGGGTAAATCTGTATACTGTGCTTGATCCCTCATTTTGATTATTATTTAACAATATTTGGCAAGTGATCTTAAGCATTCATTCTCAAAATTTTATTTCGTATTCCCTTATTGCATCCTTAGCTGTTTTTTTTTTTTGTTGTTGTTGTTGTTGTTGTAATGAGGATTAAAGAAGCAGGGAGAAGAAAAATATTCTGCCATTTTAAACTAAAAACTGCAGTCTGTTTTTATACTCTTGCATTTTTTTTTAGAATCATGTATAATTGATCTTACTCTGTGCTCCTGAATCTAATTCCTCACTGACATTAAACTACTATTTCCAGCTGTGCAAGAAAAATTGTTAATACTATTTAAGCTTCGCAATTTGACATTCTTAGGAGTATCCTTTCCTTTGGATATACTGAGCTTATGCTAAGAAGAGTGGACAACTAAGTCTTTTCTAAATGCAACATCCATTATTTTTTCCATTAGAAAAAAATAATGTTGACTTCCAAAAAATCTTGAATTGTAAAATACTTCTCTCAATTTTTCAAAATCAGCTACCATGGAGTTTATTTCATTTATTCTTTAAAACCAAGTTAACTTACTTTTTATAGGTTGTAATACTTTTTGGGCAGATTAGATGTGCCACCCAGGATTACTCCTTAGAAATTGCATATGAGGGCTGGCTCTGTGGCTTAGTGGTTACGGCAGCTGGATCCCACATGACCAAACCCACTGTTTGATTCCTGGATTTGGTGGCCTAAGAAACACACCAAGCCTGAGTGTGTGCATGCTCAAAATCTCTAAAGGAGGGAGAAATGAAGGAGAGGTGATTGTGGTATGACCATTTCCCATGGGTGCTTTCTCTCTCTTTTTTACTCTTTCTCTCTCTCTTTTATTTTTTCCTGCCTCAGGTTTATTCGTACACACAGCACAGGAGGACACCAGCCCCACACAGAGAGCAGCCTGGGGATCACCAGTCCTTCTGTCCTCATACTGGCAAAGGCCTCTACTATGGGACTTTTGTGGGGGCCTATACACTTTTGGGAGCTGGAGCTGGAGCCAGAACTGAAGATGGAGCTGCAGCTGAGACCTGGGCATTGGTTTGGGTCTTGTTCTGAGCCTTGGCCTTGTTGGCCTTTGGCTGAGAGAGCCTGAGACCCTTGGCAATACAGGCGCAAGCATGTTTCCTGAGCTAAGGGTGGGCAATGTAGGCAAGACGACTGAGCTTGCAGCTGCTGCTCTTTGGGACGCCCTTCTGAACCTCCTTGGGTTTTATGAGGGCCTTGGTGTTGTTGGCCTGCCTCTTCTTCAGACCCTTCCTGTTGTGCTTCTTGGCAAAGCGCATGTTCCTCGGGAACTTGGCGTCCACCCCTTTGAGAAATTCGTATCTTTGTGATCGAGGTTTTTTGATGCCATTTCTATGCATTCTATTTTAGGGACTGGTTGTGTGTGGTGTGGTTCTTGGACTTGGCCACGTATGCACTGAAACCCGTGGCCACTGAGGAGCCTCTCTCTTTTTCTCTCTTTCTCAATCTCTCTCTCTGAGAAGAGCACTCACCTTCTAGCAATTTTTTTTTATTGTTTGAATAAATTTTCATGTTAAACATTTCTTAATAAAATTTATTGTGACATTTAGACAAGAATATCAAGATTTTCCTTCCTTTCTGGAAAAATTTATTTCTTTAGGATAGTAAACCAAGACAAAGGAATAAAATGCTTGAGAATGTCAGTTGTATATAAGAAAACAAATTAAAGAACAAAACAAAAAGCTCCTTTAGGAAAACTGCACCAAGAGCAATCAACCCTATTGTATCAAGCCATATAGACCCAAGACCAGGTAACAGAACTGAAAGATAGAACAAAAGCAGCCTTTAGAAACTTACTTCCTCTTGAGTACAAGAAGTCAAAAACATTTACAGAAGGATATAAGCCATGCTTGAAAAATTTTACAGGTTGTTTTAAACTTGTTTAGGATTTTTAAATGTCTAATCAAAATAATTTTCTAAGAAAATAAAATATTAAATATGAAAATAAAATATTAAATAAAAATTTTAAATATGAAGACTCAAACTTTGATTAGCTTTTTAAAAAAAATTTTAAGAATTATTTATTTAATTGTATTTATCATGTTTATAATTTGTTATAGGGCACCTGTGCTCACCAGAAAGAGAGATAGAGAGAAGGAAAGGGAGAAAAAAAGCAAGTTGTTAGATCTGGGACTTGAACTGCATATGGCCATGTGGGTGTCCAGTGCCTTAACCACCATGCCACTTGCTGGCCCCTTGATTAGCTCTTTTTAATTACTCTAATTCTCCAGTTGAATAGAATTGGTAAGTATAAAGGAGAAATATTCAAAGATGGTACAACACAAATTGGAAAAACCTCTCATGACTACAATTATTGAAAAAAAAAAAGCAGATGTTTATGGGATTATTTTACTCCCAACACTTCAAGGAGTAAAGATGTTGGCAAAATGAGAAATCACTGCCCCCCGCTTCCCCGCTGTTAATGGTCACACCACAATCCCCTCTCCTTCATTCTCCTCCTGGGATCTTGGGCATGCACACACATGTGCCCAGCATGAGTTCCAAGCCACTGGATCTGGGATTTGACCCACAGTCAGCCTGTAAAATAAAGATGTTGTAAAGTAAAGATGTTGGTGAACACTGTTTTCTTCTCTACCCTTGTAGTGGATGGTCCTTAAGATGAAATAAAAAATAAGGCATACCACAAAGATTTATAAAATTCCACATATCTATTGATATCAGTTAAAGATAAATCATGATATAGTCTTACAATGCCACTTATAAAACATAATTACTTATTAATTTTATTTATTATCATTATTATTTTTTAATTTGTGATAGGACACGTACACTCACCAGAGAGTGACAGAGAAAAAGAGAGGGGGAATGTGAGAAAGTAAGTCTCCAGGTATGGGACTTGAACCACCAACATCACCTGCTAGCCCCAAAATACCACTTTTTCCATGAAGTTTGTCTTCTAGTATTTAAAACATTATAATTGTTTTTATTATGAGTTACCATAATACATAAGTTTTTTAATGTGCTGAGGAAGTACTTCTCTCATTTAAAGCTAGGATTTTTTATATTATATTTTTTATATTTCTATATAGCTTGAAAAATCTTACGTTAACTCACACTTGAGTTAACAAAAACATTTAATCATATCAATGAAATATGTAATGCATGATTATTGGGATATGCTGAAATTTCCCCTTATTTTCTGTTTTATCTTCAGTTCCTTGAGGTCAAGCATGGTCGAAAATTGATGAATGTAATATATTCAGATACTACGCTGAATACTTGATAGACCACATCCATATTACTTTTATTACCGTATATTGTTTTAACTGCTCTATTTTATTATTATTAATATCTAACTATGTCTAATTCCAATTTCTAAGTTAACTTTTATAGTAAGTACACACGGAAAAGGTATATAGAGAGTTCAGTTCTATCCGTGGCTTCAAGCATCCACTGGGCGTCTTGGCTCATCGCCCTGGACAGATTAGGAACGACTCCTGCACTGCATTATTGTGTTTTTCTTGACCAATTGCCTACTTGTTCAAGAAAGACATAATACCACATAAATATCATGCTATTTCTCAGTCACGCAGTTTTCACTGTCTTCATTTATAGGTTCTTTTCTCATGCAGCTCACAAATATCATTATTAATATGCATACTCAATGTTTTCTATTTACATATTGATTGCTACCAAGGAAACATAAAAGAAGAAACTGGGAAAAGATATTTTATCTTTTTAATAGCAATATGTAAAGAATTAATAAACTATCATATTCTCCTAGTAATATGTGAAGTATTAATAAAGCATCATATTCCCATTCTAGGAAGGACTATTAAAATAATTACTGAGAGGGAAAAAGCCTTTGAATAATTGGGAACAGAAAGACATATAAATACTTTCAAGTTCTGATCAACTGTAATCCCATTAATACACAGACATGCTATTTGAAGTCTTGAAACTTCCTTTCATAGGACGGGTGCCACCACGCCCCCCAAAACCTCCTTTCAAACACGGGTATTTTATACCACACAGACAGAATGTCTAATGTGAAGTAGTTCCTAAGCAAGGTGTTTTTTCTTCTAATTAGTAGTAATCAATAACAAATATTTCTTTAGATTTATCAACAAATTATTAATTTCCTGGATTTAACTTCTTTCCATTTCAAATATAAAGAATGACCATTCGACAGGCTGATGTTCATCCTTAGAATAAATATAGAAATTAAATAAAACATAAAAACCTTCTATGTGAAGGCTCCAGAGAAATGCTGATATGTCCAGGCATTAGAGAGCCAAGATTTCAATGAAAGGGAATCATAGAGTGGGGAGTTGACATTGTGCAATCCGCTTTTCTCATAGTGGCACTTACTGCTACTTGGCAAAGAGGGAAAGGCTGAGAATATGGGAATAGGTCTACAGATAAGAATCAGAGAAGTCAGTAAGGCCTTTGGCAATTTCTTAGAACTAAAAAGATAAAAAGTAGAGTCTAGAGTCCAGGCCTACCAAGATACTTAGTACTTAAGCAACTCATGTCCAGAGGTGGGGAAGATGTGAAAAACAGCCTTGTACTTGTGGTTACTCCCCACCACCAAAAAAATAACTTTTTCTCAACACACAAACTGCACAGGAGAAAATTTCTAAGAAGGTAAACAGAAAGCTTATTACTATTACTTTTATTACTATTATTTTTATACTAGACAGCATGAATGCATGCAAGAGAGAAAGAGAGAACTCATCAATGAGGCCTGGTTATGCTGCAATCTTTTTTCCTCCATTTCTGAATTCCATCAAGATCCTAGTCACACATGTACATGCAGCCAGTGCATTTTTCAGGCTGCTGAGGTCAGGATTCAAATCATACTTGTCCAGGTGAGATCTGGTCCCCACCTGCATATCTTGTAAACACTATGCTACAGAGTGGCCCAGGAAGAAAGATTTTAAAAAGCAGAATGAAGTTGCTATGTTCTCTCTATACTGAAGAGGAAAAGAAATAAGAATTAAAATCTTCAAAAGAGAAAGACCCTGCTAAACAATCTAGGATTTCAGTTGCAACCCAAAAAGATGAATACACTATGGGAGAGTGTATGCCCAGGATAGCCAAATTTTTACAAAAATCATAATCTAACCTGGAGCCAGCATAGTATCTGATTTAATTGAGGTGATCTATCCTCCCTATGTGTAGTTGCCAATATCCTCAACAATTTTTCATGCACAGTACCTTGTATTTAATAAAAATTTATCAGATATGCAAAAAAGAAAGCAAAAACAAGGTGAAGAAGAAAAATGAAATGAACAGAGAAAGACATCAAGATGATATTTTTCTAGCCAGCATAACCTGATATTTAAATCTGACGAATTGATACCTGAAATTAAAATTATCAGACAATTCACAGTTGGAAAACAAAACAAAACAAAAAACTCTAAACAAAATATACCAAAGTTACTTCATTTAATTTAGTAATGAAAACTTTATTAGTCTAATTTGTCACAGTACTGGAATAAGGAGAAAGATGCATAAAATGAAACTGAGCGAAAATCACTACCTCTTCTGGGTAGAAACACTTAACAAATTTGAAATACAAAAAAAAATCTTTTTTTTTGGAGAGGTTTTCACTATAGGGCACGTGCGCTCACCAGACAGACAGAGAAAGACATAGAGACAGAAAGTGAGAAATCACCCCCCAGAGGGGATGGTCACACCGCAGTCCCTTCTCCTCCATTCTCCTCTTGGGATCTTGGGCACGCATGCACATGCACCCAGCGTGAGTTTTAAGCCACCAGGTCTGGGACGCGAACCGCAGTCGACTACGTGGAAGTCCAGCAACATAGCCATTACGCTAACTGCTGGTTCCCAAAAATCATCTTTAATATGACTTTTTAAAAATAAAGCAAACATCATCCCACTTTATGTAAAATATTTTAAAGCCTCTACCATAAGATTAGAAACAAGGCAAGAATGCCTGGTATCCTCATTCTCCCCACATATTAGTGGAAATTTTAGCCAGTTCAGTAATGCAAGCATAAAGAAGACATCAGGATTAGAAAAGAAATAACTATGTCATTATTTATAAATAAAATTATCATCCTGGGAGACAACTTTCCCACCACAGCAAAAAAATATGGAATTCAAACCAAATATGGGGAAAAAATGCTTTAATGAGTCAACAGAAAGGAAACCTCAGAAGAGAATTGTTAACTATTTTTTTTTAAATAGAACACTAGAACTGAAAATTATAATAAATGGAGAAAAACAATATTCCCTTTCCTTTTTTTTTGGAGAGGTTTTTGCTATAGGCTGCGTGCACTTGCCAGACAGAGAGAGACATAGAGACAGAAAGTGAGAAATCACCCCCCAGAGGGGATGGTCACGCCGCAATCCCTTCTCCTCCATTCTCCTCTCAGGATCTTGGGCACGAATGCATACGCGCCCAGTGTGAGTTTTAAGCCACCAGGTCCAGGACGCAAACTGCGGTTGACTAAGTGAGAGTCCAGCGACATAGCCATTACGCTAACTGCTGGTTCCCAACAATATTCTCTTAACTGTAGAGTATAGATAATAAATATTAGCGAACTTGAAAGCACATAAATAGATCTTCTCTAATTCAAAAAATATGAAGGAAAAAAAAAGTCGTAACTGCTTTCACTGTGTCCCAAAGTTTATGGAGAGTGGTGTATTCATTATTGTTGTCTCAATGAAATTTTTATTTCAGTCTTATTTTGTTCAGTAGTTTAAAAATAGTTCAAGAGTAGGTTGTTTAATTTCCACGTATTTTCAAGGGATATTTTTGTAATTGATTTCAAGCATAATTCTATTGTGGTCAGAGAAGATGCTGGGTATAGTTTCTATACTTTTAAATTAGTAGAAGTTTGCTTTGTGGCCTATTATGTAGCGAATCTTTGAAAATGTTCCAAAGCCAAATGAGAAAAAGGTGTATTTTTAAATACTGAGTGGAATGTTTTCTGTATATCTGTCTGATCCATTTGGTTTGTGTTATCAATTAGTTCCTAGGTCTCTTTGTCTACTTTTTTCCTAGGTGACATGTGCAGTGGTGACAGTGAGGTGTTGAATCTTCAAAAATTAGTGTGTCGTAGTCAATTTCTTCCTTTAGATCTAACAGTCTTTCTTTTACATAGTGGGTGCTCTGACATCGGATGCATAAAAATTTATGATTGTTGTATTTCCTTGTAGTGTCCTTCTTTGTCTCTTTTTTATCCTTTTTGTCCTAAAGTTCATTTTGTCTAATATCAATATTACTATGCCTACCTGTTTTCATGAAACAATTTTTTACCAGCCCTTCACTTATAGTCTATGTATATCTTTGTCAATAAGGTGTCTTTCTTATAAGCAACGTGTAGAGAATTCCTGCTTTTTCATCCACTGAGCCAATCTGTTTCTTTAATTGGGGAATTTAATTTATTAACATTTGAACTTATTATAGATAAATGTGGACTTAGCCCTGTCATTTATTACTCTTCTTTTTCCTAGTTGTTTGGCATTCTCTTGCTTATATTTCTCTCTCTTTAGTTTTACAGGTGTAGTATTCTCTAAAGTATTTCCTGAACAGCTTACCTCCTTTTGGTAAAATTGTTCAGCTTTTGTTTATCTGGGAATTATTTCATTTCTCCTTTCATTTGAAGAACAATCTTGATGGATATAGTATTCTTGACTGAAATTGTTTTTCTTTGAGAGTTTTAAGTATGTATTCCCACTTTTTTCTTGGCTGCATTGTTTCAGTTGAGAGGTCCACTGTTAGTCTAATGGGGTAATCTTTGTAAATAACTTGATGTTTCTCTCTTGTCAACTTTAGACTATTGCTTTTGTCTTTGATTTTTGCCAGTTTGGCTATGATGTGCCTTGGCAATAATCTTTGTATATTAAATCTATTTGATGATCTTTGTATTTCTTGCATTTCAACTTCTATTTACCTCTGTAAATTTGGAGTTTTCAGCTAATATATCATGAAATAAATGTTCTAAGGTTCTACCTGTCTCTTCACCTTCTAGAATAACCAATATGTTAATATTCAGCCTTTCAATGGTGTCTAGAATGTCCTGTGTGTTTCCCTCTTTTTGGTGTTTATTTTTATATACTTCTTGGTTGTTTAGAGTATGTCAGAAGTTCTGATTTTAAGGTCAGAGATTCTTTTCTGCATGGTATAATCTGTTGTCAATACTTTTGAGGGAGGTTTTGATTTACTGATTCATACTTTTTATCTCCAGAAGTTCTGTTTGATTCTTTTCAAAGTGTCTATCACTTTATGTAGTTTTTTCTTCAAGTCATGGAAAGATTTTTCTCATCTCCTGGAGTTGGTTATCTGTTTTCTCTTGCATCTCATTGCTTTTAGTTATGATAAATATGAATTCTTTTTCTGATATTTCTGTGATTTCTTGTTTTCTATCCATTGTTAGTGAGGAGTTATTGTGCTCCTTTAGGGGTGCATTTCCTGTTTTTCTCATATTTCTTGAGGCTTTGCTGAGAATTTTAGGCATCTGGTGATGAATTCACTTCTTGCCACTTTTTTGGAGTAGGTTTCTGTAGCTATGTGCACATGTGCTTCCATCTGATTGTGAATTAGTTCTTGCCAATTTCCCTCTTTGACTGTGGTGGCAGTGTTTGTTTCATTTTTTTGCTGGAGTGAGTGTGGGGAGGGAGTTCCTGTAGATCCTCACTGAATTCAGATGTTTGGATCCTATATACCCAAACTTCTCTGATCCCTTGTGGCAGGGGTCCAAGCTGAGAAGTCAGAATGTAAAGTTGGTATGCAAAATTGATTGCCATGTTGTACACAACATGTGGATCAAGGTTGTCTCCTCTTGTGCTCTAGGCTGACAGGAGGCTTTTGTGATGAGCTGGGACCAGGTAGCCTTGCTTTTCCTCTGCTCCTGAATGAGTGGAAAGTAGGGTTGCATGAGAACCAGAAAGGTAGTCCCTCTACCTTCTAATTTCGAACTGTAGAAATTGGGATGGTGGTTCTAAGAGCCAAGGCAGCTCACTCCTTCCATTAGCTGGTCAGGGGGCTTTGGTAATGAGCTGGGACTAGATGACCCTGCTTTCCTTCAGCTTCTTCTAATTCTGCAACTACAGAAACAAGAGTGGTGGTCCTGAAGGTTAAGGTAGCCCCTCCTTCACTGTTATTATGTTTTCAATTAAAAATAAAGCAAAAAGGAAAATACAAATTGTACTTCATCAAAATAAGAATCCTTTGTCTCTTTGCACTATTAAAAATAAAATAGAAAGGCAGTCCACAAATTGAGAGGATACACTTACTTTGTGTGCATGTGTCTGACAAGGACTTACATGCAGATATATGAAAACTCTTATAACTCAATAGTGCAAAAGCAAGAAAAATAATAATAAGTGGGCTAAAAATTTGAAAGAAAAATTTGAAATATTTTTTGCAAAAGCAAATTAACAAATCACCAATAAAATGTCTAGAATCACATTTGAAATGTTTAGCATCAAGGCTGGCAGGTGGCATACTGGTTAAGGGTCCCACATGGCTGACTGCAGTTCGAGCTCTGGACCTGGTGGCTTGCTTTTTCTCTCTCACCCTCTCTCTCACTCTCTCACTCTGTCCCTCTCTGGTCAATTTTTTTTTTTAAAAAAGTAAAAATAAGTTAATACAGTTAAGTAAAATAATTCTTTTTTTTTTTTTTAGAGGTTTTTGCTATAGGGTGCGTGCGCTCGCCAGAAAGAGAGAGACAGAAAGCGAGAAATCAAACCCCCCCCCCCAAGGGGGATGGCCACGCCACAATTCCTTCTCCTCCATTCTCCTCTTGGGATCTTGGGCATGCACATACACACGTCCGGCGTGAGTTTAAGTCACCGGGTCCTGGACTTGAACTGCGGTCGACTACATGGGAGTCCAGCGACATAGCCATTACGCTAACTGCTGGTCCCAGTAAAATAATTCTTTAAGAAAATGCTTAGCATTACTAATCCTTGGGAATTGCAAACCAAAACCAAGATGAAATAACCAGTTTACAGAATTGAACTGGCTATGAAAAGACTGATGATATCCAATATTGACAAGCATGAGGAGTACTTGGGATGCTTATTGCCTGTGGGTGTGTGAAATATGACCACTTTGTAAGAGAAATTAGGAAAGAAAAAGAAATTAGAATCTTTTTATAAAGTTAAATATACATACATTTAATGAAGATGGAAGTTGGGATTGAATATACATGTTCATAGAAGCATTTTTTTTTTAAAGTTTATTTTCTGAGAGAGAGAAAGAGAAAGATATTCTGAGTAGGGTCTTCATGCCATGACCATCCCCAAGACCTGCAGTTAGCCAGGCTCATAGGTGTTCCCAGTGTGTTCAGGCATACCTAGGACCTGAATCAGGAGCCTTGCTGTGTGACCTCCAGCATCATATAGCAGTACCCCTGCTGCACATAGCGCACTATGACTGGGCTCGCAGCATAGCTGTGAATACATGAAAACTTGACATGATATCAATACTCATCAATAGGTGAATGGATATATATATATATATATATATATAGAGAGAGAGAGAGAGAGAGAGAGAGACGCTGGATTCAGTTCATGGAAAAATACACACTATAAAAAATTTTGGGGAACCAGCACTTAGTGTAATGGCTATGTCGCTGGATTCCCATGTAGTCGACTGTGGTTCGTGTCCCGGACCCGGTGGCTTAGAACTCACGCCGGGCGCGTGCGCATGCATGCCCAAGATCCCAAGAGGAGAATGGAGAAGGGATTGCGGCATGACCATCCTCCCTGGGGGATGATTTCTTACTTTCTGTCTCGATGTCTCTCTGTGTCTGTGGCGAGGGCATGAGCCCTATAGCAAAAAAAAAACTCTCAAAAAAAATTCTGAATGAATTTCAATTTCTTTTTTCTTAGAGAGATTTTTGCTATGGGCATGTGCGCTTGCTGGAGAGACAATGAAAGACAGAGAGACAGAAAGTGAGAAATCACCTCCCAGGAGGGATGGCCATGCCACAATCCCTTCTCTTCCATTCTCCTCTAGGATCTTAGGCACATAACCACATGTACCTGGCATGAATTTTAAGTCACTAGGTCCAGGACTTGAACCATAGTCAACAATGTGGGAGTCCAGTGGTGTAATCATTACACCATATGCTGGTCCCAAATTTCAAGCTGGAAGCTCAAATCTGAGAGACCTTACCCATGCACTCCAGTTGCCAAGAGAGCAATGGATGACAAAGGGTTCCACAGGTACCTTGCTTGGCCACTCCTTCTCCTGGGGGGGGTCACTGGAAGCTCTACCTCAGATCCTGCTTCTGATGCCAAAACTGTTAAAAGAAAAATAAACCAGCCAATTTCATAGTTTAAGTAGTGCAAATTTTAACACAATTTAAATTAGGCAGTTGTCCCCAGGCTTTTGGACAACTCTGGCCAGCCACATGCTCAACACAGCTTTTTAAGTCTGCAGAGCAGGGAAGTGAGGTGTATAGTAAAAGGGAAGTGTCCTACACAAGACGTGAGGGAGCGAAGTAGAGAAATTGTTGGTTACATTTTGAAGTTTGCATTAACACTGTTTGAAAGATGGGATGCCTGCGATTGGCTATAACTTAGCAACCAGCTCAGAAAAACAGCCTAAAGTATATGATTTCAGCTTATCCTTAGGAATCAAAGTGTGGGCGTACAACACCTGTTTTAGGCCAAAATAATTTAATTTAACAATACCAAAATAAACTTCTACTTAAATTCCACTTTTCTCCTACCTTTTTGAATTCCTCTCATATGTCTGTATAATAGAATATCACTCAGCAATACAAAGAAATAGATTATCGATGCATATAAAAACACAGACCAACACTAAAACCATTTTTTAATAAAAGAAGTATACACAAAAGATACATACTGTATGACTTCATTATATAAAGTCTAACATCAACAACACTGTTCTACACTGAGAGAAATCAAGTCATGGTTGCCAGGGGCTAGTAGCAAGGGAATTGTCTAGAAAAGGGCACAGGGGACTTTTTTGGGAGTGAGAAAAATGTTCTTTATTTTAATTGATATAGTAATTATACAGATGTGTACATTTGTTTTCAGACTTAGCACTTTAAGTGGGTGCAACTTACTGCATCTAAGTCATACTTCATGAAAATTAATGAAATTAATTAAAAATCACAATAATTTTGCTTACACATAGTATATTGGCTAATTATTTTTGAAAGTGACAGTAACATGTTGGTGAGCATGTGGAATACTGTGGACTACCTTAAAGTACTAGTGAGTAAGTAAATTGGTAAAATCACTTTGGAAAATAATTTGCCAGTAGCTACTCTTAGCCAACCTTTTGCATGTTCAAGACCCATTGATATCACTACAAAGTTTTCAGCCCCAAAGAAACATACAAGAATGTTCATGGCAGGACTGTTTTTAAAATACAGAAAGCATAAATAATTCAAGTGATTATATGTGATAGAATAGATAAATAAATTACAATGGAAGGTTACACAACACTAAATATAAACAAGCCATTGCTAAACATACTGTAGATGAATCTTGTAAAAGTCAGTATTGAGTGAAAGAAGTAAAATACAGAAGAGAATACACTATACAATTCTATTGTGCAAATGTATGGTGTGAGAAGTTAGGATAGTGGTTTATCTGGTGGGGACAGTAACTATGGATGTGGAGACATTTGCACTGATAATATTAAAATTTCAGATATTGGTTGCTTAGTATGTTCATTTTGTGAAAATGAACCTAGCTTTATACTTATAACTCTGTACTAATATATGTTACATTTCAATTAAATTTTTCTTAAAATGTTAAAACAACTGAATGAAAAGTAAGATATTCCATCAATTATCTAGCTATTGCTTTATATAACTCTGCAAATTCTCTGATGTCTAAGAGAAATCCTTGAGCCCTGAAACCCTCAAAAAGTCATAGTATTTATGGATTTCTTTTTTTCTATTCAGTGCTACTGATTTCTAGGGGTGAAAATTTAAAACAAAACAAGAAAAACTACACAAACCAATCTTATCCCAGAGGTAGTAAGGCAGTCTTTTTTTGAAAGACAGAACAAAAATCAACTTGAGTATATTTGTCAATTGTGTCTGAAAAGGTAGTGAAAACAAGTAAAATAAATCAATAAATGGTTGTTTATTGAAGATGAATAATATGATAATATTCTTGATTATGTCATCACACATTATATGCATGTTTGAAAAAAACTATGTTGTACCTCACAGATATGTATGATTAATGGTAAGTAAGAAATTATGAAATATTCTTTTTAAAAGAACATAAATTCAAAATAAATTTAAAAAATTAACTTTAGGTTATGTGTATAAAATGTATATGAAACATACAAATTTTCTGTTTATACTTAGATCCCATCTGCATGATATTGAATTAACTAATCCCTTTTTTGTTTTGTATTTTACCATGCTACTAGGATTTGGGGGATGGGCATGTATACACACATGCAAAGAGTGGTTTTTCAAGCCAACAGGACCAGAATTCAAACCATGGTCACCCATGTGGGATCCATCTCCCAATGCACAAAGTTTAGTAACTGTGTTATGGGGTTGGCCTCCAAGCATTTTTTTTTTTTTTTGAGAGGTTTTTGCTATAGAGCGCATGTGCTCACCAGACAGACAGAGAGAGACAGAGAGATAGAAAGTGAGAAATCACCCCCCAGGGGGGGATGGCCATGCCACAATCCCTTCTCCTCCATTCTCCTCTGGGGATCTTGAGCATGCTGGTCCCCAAGCATTTTTGATAAGGAATTCTACCTATACCACCATTATATTCCCTTTTCTGGCTTATTGCAAGTATTTTGAGAGATAATTTGAGTGAAAATCTTCTAATAATTCCCACTACATGTTAATTATTACCATTAAATCTTAGCCTTCATAGTAGCCAAAATTCAGCATAACTCAAATATTAACTTTGATGTAAATATTATGCTTTTCAATAAAACTTTATGATACTGGTAATTAACCATATGTGCAGTTCAGTGCTACAGACCTACTTTATGAACTCGATAGTAATGAAAAATCAGATGTTGCTGTTTGTTTATTAAGCTGATATTTGCAGAAACACTCCTTGAGGCACTCAAAAGACCAGCTTCAAAGGCTTATAGTTTTAATTTATACCCACCTATACCTCCAAAGGGATCTGATACAGCTACAAACTTCAGTAAGCTATAAATTTGGAAAAGCTTCCAACCAGCATTTTTCTGAATGCATTCTGTTGAGAGGTTTTTGCTATAGAGCGCATGTGCTCACCAGACAGACAGAGAGAGACAGAGAGATAGAAAGTGAGAAATCACCCCCCAGGGGGGGATGGCCATGCCACAATCCCTTCTCCTCCATTCTCCTCTGGGGATCTTGAGCATGCTGGTCCCCAAGCATTTTTGATAAGGAATTCTACCTATACCACCATTATATTCCCTTTTCTGGCTTATTGCAAGTATTTTGAGAGATAATTTGAGTGAAAATCTTCTAATAATTCCCACTACATGTTAATTATTACCATTAAATCTTAGCCTTCATAGTAGCCAAAATTCAGCATAACTCAAATATTAACTTTGATGTAAATATTATGCTTTTCAATAAAACTTTATGATACTGGTAATTAACCATATGTGCAGTTCAGTGCTACAGACCTACTTTATGAACTCGATAGTAATGAAAAATCAGATGTTGCTGTTTGTTTATTAAGCTGATATTTGCAGAAACACTCCTTGAGGCACTCAAAAGACCAGCTTCAAAGGCTTATAGTTTTAATTTATACCCACCTATACCTCCAAAGGGATCTGATACAGCTACAAACTTCAGTAAGCTATAAATTTGGAAAAGCTTCCAACCAGCATTTTTCTGAATGCATTCTGCACAATATTAATTCCACAGGAGATTAAAAAGTGTAACAAAAGAAAAGAAAGAAATTGTGTGATTAAATAAATTGAAAACTAGTGTACTCATTTCTCAGCGTAGCTCTTCAGAAAGAAATGCACAATGTGAGTCTGAATTAGGGGCACAGCATATGTCTCACATATAGATTTGGCCACTGAAAGTAACTTTTATCATGTGCTTTATTTAAGAATAGAGTTTTCTTCTACACATTTTGGGAAATAGTACTTAAAACACAGTATGAAAAAAGGTCACTGAAGTTTTTTGTTGTTGTTGTTATTCTTTTTTTTTTCAAATATTTATTTAATACCATTTGTTGTAATTACTATTTTTTTAATTCAAACAGAGAGAGACAGTGAGAGAGGAAGGTGAGAAAACAAGCCGCCAGTTATGGGAATGGAACCCTGGTCAGCCATGTGGGAATCCAGCGCTTTTAACCACTACACCACCTGCTGGGCCCAGTTATTCTTTAAGAATATTCATTCAGCTACTTTTAAGTGCAGCTATTCTTGAGTCTTTTTTTTTTTAATTTTAATTTTTATTTTTATTTTTTTATGCTGCAGGGCTCATGTGCTCACCAAGGAGACAGAGAGAGGAAAAGTGAGAAAGCACCCTTGCAACCCCTTCTTTTCCGTTCTCTTCTTGGAATTTTGGGCATGCAGGCACATTCGTCTGGTCGGGTTTGCAAATCACTGGATCTGAGAGGAGATCTTTGTAATCAGCCATGTGGGATCTAGCCAGCTTAACACCATCATGCTACTAGCTGGCCCCCTGGGTCCCTTCTGGTGTCTGATCAGAATTACAACAGAGGAAACTGTGATTAGACTACCAAAGCTATTCTCTTGAGATCTGCAACTATCTACTATGGCAGTAACGTTTAGAATTTTGAGTCTGTTGTACACAGCTTTCTCTTCCATGATCTTTGCCACCTCATAGAACAACTCTTCAGTGAAGATCTCAGTGCACAGAAATGAGGTTATGTTATCTAACATCAATCTTTGATTTTCTTTCATTTTCTTTTTTTTTTTCTTTTTTTCTTTTTTTTTTTTTTTTTGTAGAGGTTTTCACTATAGGGCACGTGCTCTCACCAGACAGACAGAGACATAGAGACAGAAAGTGAGAAATCACCCCTCAGGGGGGATGGTCACACCGCAATCCCTTCTCCTCCATTCTCCTCTCAGGATCTTGGGCACGCACGCACACATGACTGGCATGAGTTTTAAGCCACCGGGTCCAGGACGCGAACCACAGTCGACTACGTGGGAGTCCAGCGACATAGCCATTATGCTAACTGCTGGTTCCCTGGTTTCCTTTCATTTTAATCTTCAGCTACACTGTCTTCTTTTTTTCTCAAGGCACTGTGGCCTCATAATTTAATGAGTGTCATTGGACAAACACATCTGAAAGAGGCCACCATGTGTAAATTTTAGCAAAAGTACTAGCAAAGAGCATTAAAGCAATTACCTTGGATATGAAATTACAGGTGTAAAAGGCAGTTTGAGGTCAGTGGAACTTTTCATCACATTGCAAAGACTATGGGACTTACAGTTGCTCTGTGAGAGTATTGTGATAATAAAAGCCTAAGGACCTTTAAATGATATTAATTAGATTCTCCATGAAAGGATTGCAAAATTAGAATTACTTTGCTCTCAATTATGATTTAAATTATGGTTCAAATTTCACCTTAAAACATGAAGGTGAGAAAATTTTGTTTTACTATGAAGGTTCAAGGCAGTCAATATAAAATAACACTCCAAATACAAAAATAAGTTTCATGAGAAATAGTTAGAAAGTCTGATGTTCTTTTTGAAGGAATGGCCATACCATAATGAATCTGATAACCTGAGCTACACACACACACACACACACACACACACACACACACATATGCTCATGGATAGAAACACTGCCTTTGGGGACCAGCAGATAGTGTAATGGTTATGTCACTGGACTCTCACATAGTTGACCACAGTTCAAGTCCAGGACCTGGCAGCTTAAAACCCATACTGCGTGTGTGTGTGTGTGTGTGCGTGTGTGCGTGCGTGTGCCCAAAATCCTGACAGAAGAATGGAAGAGAAGGGACTGCAGCATGGCCATCCTCCCTAGGGGGTGATTTCTTGCTTTCTGTCTTTCTCTGTCTCTCTCTGTCTTTTTGGTAAGCACATGCACCCTATAACAAAAATCTCTCCCCCCGCCAAAAAAAAAAAATGCTTTTGACATGTGAAAAATACCTGAAATTAGATTGTTATTCTCTTAATAAGAAAGATTTCTATTTAGTTAAATGTAAAAGGGAAGAATTATGTAATTTTTAATGTGAGAGATTATGACTTAAAATCATCTTATAAAAATTCATTATAAGCAAGAGATAGAAATTATAACACCTCAGTGATTACCTTCTAAAACTGTTAATAAACATTTTCAGTGCTTGCTTCTGTTCAGAAAACCTTCAATTGATTAAAAATTACTACAACTTTAAAAATGCTGTGAGTGATGTGTTGGTAATCATTAATGTATACCTGTAAGCTTTCATTAAAAGTTAATAGAGGGAACTCAGGGTTTTATAAGGGTATTGGCATAAAGGCAGCACTAAAGCAATAAATATATTTCTGAGTATTAAAAAAAATCCTCAGTTTTCATAAAGGAAGGCACAAAGAAAGGAAGAAAGAATGAAACACACTGAAGGCGAAAGGGGAACAGACCACATATTGAAAAATTTAGATGTTTGTGTATCTGCATGTGCTGAGTATATGGTTATAAGATTATATATGTGTCTAAGTGTGTGGATCAAAAGATAACTTTGTAAGGGCATCAAGTTTCTCTACGTTTATATATATAACACAATCTCAATTAATATAGTGATAGATTTTTTTCACTAGAGCTAAATATGTTTATTTAAATGTCCACATGAAAAAAATAAGCAACCAAGAACATCCAGTAAAACCCTGAAAAAGTGAAATCAAGACTCATACTGGGGAAAAGGGCAGCTTATCCCACTTGATACTAAAATGCATTACAAAGTCATTATAACTGAAACAGTTGGTTTTGACTCATTAATAGATGAAAGTTCAGAAACAGAATTATTTACTTCAGAACATTTAGTATACAATAAAATGTTGTATCTCTAGTCAGCA